>NW_028270163.1:51550240-51850240 GCF_037043375.1 Chiloscyllium plagiosum | reverse complement strand
TGGGTACTCCGGTTTCCTCCCACAGTCCAAAGACGTGCAGGTTAGGTGAATTGGCCAAGCTAAATTGCCCTTCGTGTTCAGGGATGCGTAGGTTAATGCCTTTGTCAGGGGAAATGTAGAGTAACAGGGTAGGGGAATGGGTCTGTGTGGGATACTCTACGGAGGGTCAGTGTGGACTTGTTGGGCCTAATGGCCTGTTTCCACACCTGTAGGGTTTCTATTTCTATAATTGAAATTTTATGAAACCCAGGATTTCAAATATCCTATTAATGATTTCCCCAACCTTTTGTGTCAACTTTAGTGAATTATGCACAAATGCACCCAGGTCCCTCTGCATGCTGTTCGGGATTCTTTACTTTATGCTGTCTTTCATAGATCTTATCGAAATGTCTTTATTTGTCTCTTTGAAGTCTGTTTATGTACTCACAGCTAATTTTACTTAGGAAGTTTTGAATCTGCAAACTTTGAAAATTGCTCTGCATACCCGAGTCTTGGTCATTAATATAGAATAAAAGAAATCCTGGTGACCCAATTTTGAGTAGAATTATGTTTCAGTCACTTGGATCATAAGGGAGAGAGTGATTTGTGACACAAAAGGAAGCCGTACTAGCCAATCGAATCCTTGCCAGCTGTCTGTGGTCAACCTACCAAATTGCACTCTTTCACTTGGTTCCATGTGATCCTTAAAGTGCCCATCTGATTTCATCTTGAAATTACTGTTTTGGCTTCCACGATCTTCATGGCTAGTGGGATTCAAGTCATTGCCACTAACTGAGTAACAAAAGTTGATCTTCACATTCCTCTGCATCTTTTATTTATTCATTCATTTATTTATTTGTAATAGTGGAATGGATTTTGGCCAAATGCAGTTGATGCTTTCTTAATACTGAAAATTATTTGATTGGAAAAGGAAGTCCAAAGTTTTAAAGCGAGGGATGTTAATTTTTGGGACACATTCTTGGGACATGTTTCTACAGTGTAGTAAGTAAAGTTTGGTTAATGACACTGGTTATATATTCTTGAATTTTAGTATGTCATGTTTCTTAGGTTAAGGACCTTGCTTACAGTGATGTTGTTTTGAAACATAGCCATGTCATGTCGGTAAACGTATTCCTTCTTTGCAGACAGTAAGATTCCACAAATAACTGTGATGAACAAAAATCCATTTTGATTCAGCATTGAAGGAGATATTTGGCTGAGACAGAATCTGACGAAACCTTTAACCACCTTTTGTCAATCACCTTGAATCACCTTTTATCCAGATATACATGTTTTGGGACATGGCTTTGAGTTCACACAAGAAGAATGGCCTCTCCAACCACGCTGCCTTCCATCCTGCCATTGTATATGTAAAAGTTAATGTTGCCTCTGGAGACAGAAAGCTGTATGGCAAAAAGAGAAATCACAAGGGCTGCAAGAAAGTTAGTTCAGATTGGTATAAAAAGCAGCAGCCACAGATTTTTTTTACCTACCCTCAATAAAATAAAAGCAGAAAGTTGATTTGTCTCAGTGAGTACTGAACCCAGAATGGCAATCTTGGCAAGACAAATTATATACGCTATGTAAAAGGAATATCTCAAAGTGCCTTCTATTGTTTGTTTCTTCACGCTGAGGCTTGAAGTAAAATTACTGCCAAATACACAGGTGAAGAAAATGTTGCTGGTGTGATTCCAATTTATTTCCTGGAGATCAGCGTGAAACTTTTGTCTTAAAATGACCAAAGAGAACTGTTACAAGGTTGGGAAGAAAATAATAGTTCAGTGTTCCAGTAATGTGAATTTTTGTGATGAATTGGAATACGATAACTTGATTTTTTTTAATGTTACCTATTATTTCAATTGAATCATTCCCCATTTTCTGTAAATTCTCGGTGTCAATTCTCTCTGTCTTGAAGGTTTTTGGCACTTGTCCAAGGGTGTGTCCAACTCTTAGGTCAGTAGGCTCTATGGTTGCAAAGGGCACCAAACCAAGTCTGATCCACATATACACTTGGGAAGTAGATTGCAGACTTGTAACCAAAATCATGATTCTTCCCTTCTCTGACCCTTCTCTGGTTACTGAAGGCACAAAACTTAATTTAACTGTTGGTCCTTACTCAGGGATTCTACAGTTGCTCACTGGATAAACCTATTGAACCATCAGCGCATGAGGTACAGTGCAAACTAACAACAGCTCAGCTTGCTACCTGGTTTTTGGAGGGTGCAATAGCACTTTGAACAGCTGATATACAGTGCTAGTCAGCAGTCAGAGTTTGAATTTGACTCCCCACACTGAGTTTCTGTTCTGTTATGTGAAGTGCTGATTTCTGATTGCAGGTGCACTCAGATGGCTCTTTATAGAATTAGCAACCATCTTTTTGACTGCAGACCTGTACGGCGAGCACTAATTTTGAGTGACATGGGGAAATGGAAACGCATGCTCCAAAACAGTCAGAAAAGTTCAATAGTTTTATTGTCAAGGTTCTTTGACTTTTTAAATAAATCAATTGTAGCCGGTGTTTTTGTTCAAAGCTCAATTGAGTCTTAACCGATAAGTTTATGATGACTAGCTTCACGAAGCCTCAGTAACACTGTGTAGAGTGATTTCCGTAGTGTGTGCTTTACTTTGCGCTCAAAATATTACAAGATAAGAACTTTGAGTGGTTGATGTCTGGTAATCAAAGTAGTCTGGCACTTCAATGTCTGCCAGTTACCCTAACCCGTTTTATTTGTTCTTGTGATTTATTCTAGTACGTTCTTTTGTTTTTTAAAAAAAAGTTTGTCATTCAAAATGAGGCACAGGGTTTCCACACATTTGTAGTTTACTATTTTGGATTGTGTCCAAAGAGAAAGTATCAAACAGCTGATACCGAGGTTTTCCATCATGAGACGTGTTTATTGTATATTTCCCTCGTGGTCCGACATCGCCCTCTGGTAACCTGTAGGAAGAGGCTCCACAAAGGCGACACAGAACTTGACCGTTGCAACTTCAGCATTAGCTAACTAAATACAAAGTGAATTTGGTTAATAATAAGTATTGTGTACATTCAAAGGAATTGCATGTTCAGGCAACAGTATTACATTTAAATACTTTGATGTCATATGTGGAAACCCAAACAACATTTATTAATCGCTGCTTAAGGGTAAGAGTGATATCTGCTTCAGTTAAACACCAGCAAGTGTATTTTGGTGTTATAACATGTATTGCCAAGTTTTTCCAGGCTATACTGTGATAGTAAAAGAACTGCGGATACTGTAAATCAAAAATGAAAATAGAAATTGCTGGAAAAGATCAGCAGGTCTGACAGCATCTGTGGAGAGAAATCAGAGTTAACATTTTGGATCAAGTGACCCTTCCTCTGAACTTCCTCCTTCCTCCTTCCTCAGGACTACCTCCTTCCTGACTCAACCCAAAATGTTAATTCTGATTTCTATCCACCGATGCTGCCAGAACTGCTGAGCTTTTCCAGCAATTTCTGTTTTTGTGTACTGGGATAGTCTTGTGGACCAAGACTTAATCTGGTTTGTAATTATTTTGACATCATATTAAACTGAAATGATTGTAATACTGAAAGAATATAGGCAGAAGCAGTTCTTTCTGGATTTTCTCAAATGATTGTAGCAATCTGATTTTTGGTAAAAGAGAAACCAAGCAAAATATTAATTAGGTACTTAGGGCGATTGGCAACTTCCTGCCCTGCTCACCTCACCCATACATTGGGTCTACGTATGATTAAACATTCACAATTTTCTTTTGTTTTGTTTTCTGTTGCATGTTCAGTTGAGCTATGCCTAACCAACCATGATCATCATGTGGATGTTTGCACTGGTATCTTGCCCTTGATTGTAGTAGGTTTCTTGAATGTTGACACCTAGATCTCCTCTTCAAACACTTCTTGTTCCTTCCAGCTTCTATCTTAACTAAATACCTGCAGAAATTGAAATATGATTGTCACTCAGCTTTCATCTCCGCATATTGAAATCCCTCCAAGATGAGTTAGCTGTAAATCACTGAAGCACAAGACTATACAAATGGTGGCATTCATTTCCCAATATGTGCCTGTTGCTTAGCTCATCCAACCCTTTTTGTGGAGAATGGGAACACCAGTATTGTTGTCACATGGCCAAGTGTCTTTTGCAAGGAAACACCTTGGTAATTCACAATTACCTTGGTAATAGCACAGAACAAGTGGCCTGTGACATAGACCACAGAGGAAGGACGTCTTCGCTGCCAAAAGGTGAATTCCTACCAGATAGTGTCACAGACAGAGAAGGGGACAGTTGCTTTCAACTGCAGATTATACCTATCTATATAAAAGATAGAATCTTTTACATTAATGGACTCTCTTTAGAAATATAAATGCATGCTACGTCTGTTGTTATGTCTTTTCTTGAGTGAGAATAAGTGAGAATGGATGCTGTTGCATTTACAGTTCAAAAGGTGAGCAAATAAATGTGTATACTTCGTTTCAATCTAAGTCTGTCTCTTGTGTCTTGTTAAATCACACACTTACAGGGTTACATCGCTTCTTTAAAACAGTGAATCAGGAGGTGTGAAATTGGAAATGATCCAATCATCTCTGCCTTGTCTGCACCCTTAGCTACTCCTACATTTGTGACCTTTTTACAAAAAATACACTAGCTTATTAAACATAACTTGCCCTTCCCAATTCCATTCTGGCTCCCTCTATTCAGTTCATTTTTGTTGAAGTGCTCAGTTACTCTGTTGCTAATGGATTTGAATAACTTCCTCAAAACAGAAATTTGACTAACATGTCTGTAATTTCCTGATGTATATGTCCTATCCTCTTAAATAATGGAACTTTTGAATTTAAGGAAACATTTCTGAAATGTTTGGAAGTTTGTGACTAAAACATTAACAATTTCCTCACCTACCTCTTATGGCAGTTGCCTCCTTTGGCTCGCCATACGTTATTTCCCCTCACTTTGCTTCTCTGGGGTGTTTGAAGACTTTTTTTTTACATTGAAGGACTATATAGTTTTTTCCTGTCATATTCTTGGGATGGTATTGTCATTGGCAAGTCATTAACTGCCCTTGAGAACTTCGTGATAAACCTGGAGACAATGTGGCAAAACTAGTAATCCAGATGCATGAGGTAATGCAGCAGTCGTTTGTGTTCAAATCCTACAACTGCAGCTAGGAGTTGCTTAATGAAAATGTGGAATAAAATACCACCACCACCATCACCATCACTGGAGAAAACCTATAACCCTTATTTAGTCTTTGTGCATGTGACACAGCAATGTGGTTGGCACTTACAGTCATAGAGATGTATAGCACGGAAACGGACCCTTCGGTCCAACTCGTCCATCCTGACCAGCTATCCCACCCCAATCTAGTCCCACTTGCCAGTACCTGGCGCATATCCCTCCAAACCCTTCCTATTCATATATCCATCCAGATGCCTGTTAAATGTTGCAATTGTACCAGACTTCACCACTTCCTCTGGCAGCTCATTCCATACCCGTACCACCCTCTGCTTGAAAAAGTTGCCCCTTAGGTCTCTTTTATATCTTTCCCCTCTCACCCTAAACCTATGCCGTCTAGTTTTGGACTCACCCACCCCAGGGAAAAGACTTTGCCTATTTACCTTCTCCATACCCCTCATGATTTTATAAACCTCTATAAGGTCACCCCTCAGCCTATGACGCTCCAGGGAAAACAGCTCCAGCCTATTCAACCTCTCCCTATAGCTCAGATCCTCCAACCCTGGCAACATCCCTGTAAATCTTTTCTGAACCTTTTCAAGTTTCACAACATCCTTCCGATAGGAAAGAGACCAGAATTGCACGCAATATTCCAAAAGTGGCCTAACCAATGTCTTGTTCACCCACAACATGACCTCCTAACTCCTATACTCAATGCATTGATTAAGAAAGGAAAGCATACCAAACGCCTTCTTCATTATCCTATCTACCTGCAATTCTACTTTCAAGGAGCTGTGAACCTGCACTCCAAGGCCTGTTTGTTGAGCACACTCCCTGGTACCTTACCATTAAATGTATAGGTCCTGCCACGATTTGCTTTCCCAAAATGCACCTCATATTTATCTAAATTGACCCCCTGAAATGATTTAGCAAACAACTCGGACTCAAAATGCTATAGGAAAGTAAAAATAAGAACTGTAAGATGATGTTTCAATTCTCATCATTTAAGCAACAGTAGCCTGGACTATTGGAAGGAATTTCTTCTACTGTGATTTGCTTTGTTGGAAATAATAAGCTGACGTAACTCCATTGTGGTTTGATATGATGTCCATTAGAGTGACAATAGACAATAGGTGCAGGAGTAGGCCATTCAGCCCTTCGAGCCTGCACCGCCATTCAATATAATCATGGCTTATCATTCCTAATCAGTATCCTGTTCCTGCCTTATCTCCATAACCCTTGATTCCACTATCTTTGAGAGCTCTATCCAACTCCTCAAATGAATCCAGAGAGTGGGCCTCCACTGCCCTCTGGGGCAGAGCATTCCATACAGCCACCACTGCCCTCTGGGTGAAGAAGTTTCTCCTGAGCTCTGTCCTGAATGGTCTACCCCGTATTTTTAAGCTGTGTCCTCTGCTTCGGCACTCACCCATCAGTGGAAATATGTTTCCTACTGCCAGAGTGTCCAATCCTTTCATAATCTTATGTGTCTCAATCAGATCCCCTCTCAATCTTCTAAACTCAAGGGTATGCAAGCCCAGTCGCTTCAGTCTTTCAGTGTAAGGTAATCCTGCCATTCCAGGAATTGACCTCGTGAACCTACGCTGCACTCACTCAATAGCCAGAATGTCTTTTCTCAAATTTGGAGACCAGAACTGCACACAGTACTCCAGGTGTGATCTCACCAGGGCCCTGTACAGTTGCAGAAGCACCTCTTTGCTTCTGTACTCAATTCCTCTTGTTATGAAGGCCAGCATGCTATTAGCCTTCTTCACTACCTGCTGTACCTGCATGCTTACCTTCATTGACTGGTGTACAAGAACACCCAGATCTCTCTGTACTGCCCCTTTACATAAATTGATTCCATTGAGGTAGTAGTCTGCCTTCCTGTTCTTGCTACCAAAGTGGATAACCATACATTTATCCACATTAAACTGCATCTGCCATGCATCTGCCCACTCACCTAACTTGTCCAGGTCACCCTGTAATCTCCTAACATCCTCATCACTTTTCACCCTGCCACCCAGCTTTGTATCATCAGCAAATTTGCTAATGTTATTGCTGATACTATCTTCTATATCATGAACATATTGTAAAAAGCTGTGGTCCCAGCACGGATCCCTGCGGTACCCCACTGGTCACTGCCTGCCATTCCGAAATGGAGCAGTTTATCACTACCCTTTGTTTCCTATTAGTCAACCAATTTTCAATCCAATCGAGTACTTTGCCCCCAATACCATGCACCCTAATTTTACTCACTAACCTCCTGTGTGGGACTTTATCAAAAGCTTTCTGAAAGTCCAGGTACACTACATCTACTGGATTTCCCTCGTCCAACTTCATAGTTACATCCTCAAAAAATTACATGCTCTTTAATTTTGTCCTAAATTGGCACAGAAAAATGTCATGTTGATGTCATATAATTTAGATCCAGACATTTTGTTGGTGCAGAATAGAAAGTACAACTTTTTTGTTGCATTTAATCAAGCTGTATCTAACCACGAGAGTGCCTGATATGCCAAAGAAAACGCAACTTCCTTTTCTGTTTGCTGGAGGAGTAAAAACTTCAAAAACATGCTACATGATTAAGCACAAGACACATTGCCAGGTGTTGTTAATAAAATTTAGATCATGTTATGTTGTTTGCATGTGTTACAGCTGAAACTGTAATTATTAGTGACTTATTCCATAGCATATTCAGCGTTTAAATATTTTTACTATGCAAAGAAGCTGTTTGGGTTTTCTTGTACATTCTGATTAAAGTGGATTACAACAGCAGGGTTCTGTACTTTCAAGTGCAGTAATGAGATCTAAGCTAATTAAAAATAAAAGTTGCTGTAAGACTAATAGTTAGGCAGAAATGAGCTTTGGGTTATTTTAATAGACAGTTGCCATTTTTCTAATGGGGGAAGCAATTAGTCTTTTGTCACACTTTTCATCCTGCTTATATGAAGCAAGGATTCTTCTTTTAATACTGCATGTAATTCACAATCGTGTGGTTCTCCAAATGAAACTTAATTTAAGTTGTATAATTCAAATAACTTTTGCACAGTGTATTTACTTCACTACACTATAAAGCAATTAAACCATTGATCTAATACCAAGGATTTTCTTCGGTTTTATTGTTTTTGACTCCCAATGTTGTTACTGTTTTGACCCCGATGTAACGTTTCTCTGGAGCATTAAAATAGTAGGCTGGATGATGGAGATGAATTCTTCCACCTAGAAAACAAAAGATGCTATTTTGTAGAGCTCCCCATTCGTACAACTAATGCTGAACACAGTTCACTGAAGCTGCAGAAATTAAGGTGCACTGGAGCTCTTCTATTCCTATTGTTGCTAATGTAACCTGGTTGCTTCTGCCACCTTGCACATAATGGGTACCATTGCAGTCTTCAGTTCTGCTTCCTTGATTCTCCCTATGTTTTCCTGATCCCTTGTCAGCAAATTAGCTCTCCCAATCAGCCTGACTGTCTGAGACTAAATGTTGTATGTTCTCTTGCTAATCATTTAACATGGCTATTTTCCTGCTCAATTCTCCCTGAATTCTTTTCTTAAAAAGCATATGTCAGGTATAGACCGGATAGATCGAGTGAATCCTTAAAAGAGTATAAAGAAAGTAGGAGTATACTTAAGAGGGAAATCAGGAGGGAAAAATGGGGACATGAGATAGCTTTGGCAAATAGAATTAAGGAGAATCCAAAGGGTTTGTACAAATATATTAAGGACAAAAGGGTAACTAGGGAGAGAATAGGGCCCCTCGAAGATCAGTAAGGCGGCCTTTGTGTGGAGCCACAGAAAATGGGGGAGATAGTAAATGAATATTTTGCATCAGTATTTACTGTGGAAAAGGATATGGAAGATATAGACTGTAGGGAAATAGATGATGACATCTTGCAAAATGTCCAGATTACAGAGGAGGAAATGCTGGATGTCTTGAAACGGTTAAAGGTGGGTAAATCCCCAGGATCAGATCAGGTGTACCCAAAAACGCTGTGGGAAGCTAAAGAAGTGATTGCTGGGCCTCTTGCTAAGATATTTGTATCATCGATAGTCACAGGTGAGGTGCCGGAAGACTGGAGGTTGGAAAAAGTGGTGCTACTGTTTAAGAAGGGCGGTAAAGACAAGCTAGGGACTGTAAACCGGTGAGCTTGACCTCGGTGGTGGGCAAGTTGTTGGAGGGAATCCTGAGTGACAGGATGTACATGTATTTGGAAAGGCAAGGACTGATTCGGGATAGTCAACATGGCTTTGTGCGTGGGAAATCATGTCTCACAAACTTGATTGAGTCTTTTGAAGAAGTAACAAAGAAGATTGATGAGGGCAGAGCGGTAGATGTGATCTATATGGACTTCAGTAAGGTGTTCGACAAGGTTCCCCATGGGAGACTGGATAGCAAGGTTAGATCTCATGGAATACAGGGAGAACTAGCCATTTGGAGACAGAACTGGCTCAAAGGTAGAAGACAGAGGGTGGTAGTGGAGGGTTGCTTTTCAGACTGGAGGCCTGTGACCAGTGGAGTGCCACAAGGATCGGTGCTGGGCCCTCTACTTTTTGTCATTTACATAAATGATTTGGATGCGAGCATAAGAGGTACAGTTAGTAAGTTTGCAGATGACCCCAAAATTGGAGGTGTAGTGGACAGCGAAGAGGGTTACCTCAGATTACAACAGGATCTGGACCAGATGGGCCAATGGGCTGAGAAGTGGCAGATGGAGTTTAATTCAGATGAATGAGAGGTGCTGCATTTTGGGAAAGCAAATCTTAGCAGGACTTATACACTTGATGGTAAGATCCTAGGGAGTGTTGCTGAACAAAGAAACCATGGAGTGCAGGTTCATAGCTCCTTGAAAGTGGAGTTGCAGGTAGATAGGATAGTGAAGAAGACGTTTTGTATGCTTTCCTTTATTGGTCAGAGTATTGAGTACAGAAGTTGGGAGGTCATGTTGCAGCTGTACAGGACATTGGTTAGGCCACTGTTGGAATATTGCGACCAATTCTGGTCTCCTTCCTATCGGAAGGATGTTGTGAAACTTGAAAGGGTTCAGAAAAGATGTTACAAGGATGTTGCCAGGGTTGGAGGATCTGAACTACAGGTGGAGGCTGAATAGGCTGGAGCTGTTTTCCCTGGAGTGTTGGAGGCTGAGGGGTGACCTTATAGAGGTTTACAAAATTATGAGGGGCATGGATAGGATAAATAGACAAAGTCTTTCCCTGGGGTGGGGGAGTCCAGAACTAGAGGGCATAGGTTTATGGTGAGAGGGTGGTACATGTATAGAATGAGCTGCCAGAGGATGTGGTGGAGGCTGGTACAATTGCAACATTTCAGAGGCATTTGGATGGGTATATGAATAGGAAGGGTTTGGAGGGATATGGGCTGGGTGCTGGCAAGTGGGACTAGATTGGGTTGGGATATCTGGATGGGTTGGACTGAAGGGTTTGTTTCCATGATGTACATCTCTATGACTCTATAATTGTCTCTCGCGTTTCCCATGAATAATCTGGAATTTTTTTTGTGCAACTATCCTGGCATATTCCAATATCTAATTTGGCTGTCTCATTTCTCTCTCGTATACTATCTCACTGCCCATATTTCTTTGTGATTAACCTTGGACACCACCTCCCAGTTGCACTCACCTTCAATTATTTTGTTTTGGATTCCCAACTTTTTTACTGCATAAACAAGTTTACATTCTGGGTCTTGCTAAAACCTGATTTTCTCATGGTGATTCCTTCCCCTTCACCAAAACCGCCCTATTTGATTTTACTTTCTGTCATATATGCAGTAAACCCAATTGGTGGACATAAAATTTGTAGATTAGAGTGGAAACGCATAACAGGTCAGACAGCATCCGAGGAGCAGGAAACATCGACGTTTTGGGTGAAAGCCTTTGATCAGGAATGAGGCTGGGAGCCTCGGGGGTGGAGACTTAAATGGGAGGATGGTGGGGCTGTGGAGAAGATAGCTGAGAAGGAGATAGCTGAGAGTGCAATAGGTGGATGGAGATGGGGGTGAAGGCGATAGGTCAGAAGGAGGGTGGAACAGATAGGTGGGAAGGAAGATTGACAAGTGGGACAGGTCATGAAGACTGTGCTGAGTTGGAAGGTTGGAACTGGGGTTAGGTGGGGGGAGGAGAAATGAGGAAACTGGTGAAGTCTACATTGATGCCTTGAGGTTGAAGAGTCTCGAGGCAGAAGATGAGGCATTCTTCCTCCAGGAATCGGGTGGTGAGGGAGTGGCGTTGGAGGGGGCCCAGGACCTGTTTGTTCTCAGCACAGTGGGAGGGAGAGTTGAAATATTTGGCAATGTGTAGATGGGGTTGATTGGTGTGGGTGTCCCGAAGATGTTCTCTGAAGCGCTTTGCGAGAAGGTGTTCGGTCTCCCCAATAGGGCGGCACGGTGGCTTAGTGGTTAGCACAGCTGCCTCACAGCGCCAGGGACCCGGGTTCAGTTCCTGCCTCCAGACAACTGTCTGTGTGGAGTTTGCACATTCTCCCCGTGTCTGCGTGGGTTTCCTCCGGGTGCTCCGGTTTCCTTCCACAGTCCAAAGATGTGCAGATTAGGTGAATTGGCCATGCTAAATTGCCCGTAGTGATAGGTGCACTAGTCAGGGTGGGTTGCTCTTCAGAGGGTCGGTGTGGACTTGTTGGGCCGAAGAGCCTGCTTCCACACTGTAGGAAATCTTAAAAAAAATGTAGAGGAGATTGCATCGGGAGCAACAGATACAATAAGTGATGTGTGGAAGTGCAGGTGAAACTTTGGATCTGGAAGGCTCCTTCGGGGCCTTAGATAGAGGTGTGGGTGCAGGTTTTGCAATTCCTGCAGTGGCAAGGGAAGGTGCCGGGAGGGGAGGTTGGGTTGTTTTGGGGCATGGACTTGACCAGGTAGTCGCGGAGGGAGAAAGCGGATAGGGGTGGGGAGGGAAATATGTCCGTAGTGATGGGGTCCGTTTAGAAGTGGTGGAAATGTCAGTGGATGATGCGATTTATGCAGAGGTTGGTGGGGTGGAAGGTGAGGACTGGGGGGTTCTGTCCTTGTTGCGGTTGGAGGGGTGGGGTTCGAGGGCGGAGGTGCAGGATGTGGATGAGACCCGTTGGAGGGCATGTTCAACAACATGGGAGGGGAAGTTGTGGTCTTTGAAGAAGGTGGCCATCTGGTGTGTTCTGTGGTGAAACTCGTCCTCCTGGGAGCAGATGTGGCGAGGCGGAGGAATTGGGAAAATGGGATGACGTTTTTGCAGGAGGTAGGGTGGGAGGAGGTGTAATCCTGGTAGCTGTGGGAGTCGGGTTTGTAAAAAATATCAGTGTTGAGTCGGTCATTGTTGATTGAGATGGAGAGGTCCAGGAAGGGGAGGGAGGTGTCAGAGATGATCGAGGTGAATTTAAGGTCGGGGTCGATTGTGTTGGTGAAATTGATGAACTGTTCAACCTCCTTGTGGGAGCATGAGGTGGCGCCGATGCAGTCATCAATGTAGTGGAGGAAAAGGTGGGGAGTAGTGCCGGTGTAACTACGGAAGATGGACTGTTCTACATAGCCGACGAAGAGACCGGCATAGCTGGAGTTTGTGCCTGAAATGTCAATTTTTCCTGCTGCTCTGAGGCCACCTGACCTGCTGTGCTTTTCCAGCACCACTCTAATCTTGACTCTAATCTCCAGCATCTGCAGTACCCACTAATGCCTACAAAATTTGTGAAGTATGCAACCAGAGATTCCCTGAGGTACATCAATTATTGTACATCACTCAAACAACTACTCTTGAAGTAGCTTAAGTTTGGAGCAAGTCAGTGAACTTCTAACTTGCATAGAACATCAGAGGAGGCCTATCTACTTTTCACCCAACATTTGCATATATACACTTTGCAGAAATATACTTCTAATTGAAGACGTCTTGTCCAGCCATTCCCTCCCTCACCCCATGAAACTCCTGAGTCTAAGTGTAGCAGCCCAAATACCCCCTTGCTTTTAATTGGGTGCATAGAGAGATAATGAGCATTTCAAAGTTTCCATTGTACTTTTATTTTTCTCTGTGACTATAATATGCTTTCAAAGTACAGTGTAAACATGACGTAAATATCTAAATATTTGTGGTTATGTAATGCCTTTTAAATGGAAAAACAACTCACTGTGATAGATGGAAGCTAATTTGGTGCTGAACCCGCCAGAGAACCAGGTTCAATTCTCACCTCAGGCAGCTGTCTGTGTGGAGTTTGCACATTCTCCCCGTGTCTGTGTGGGTTTCCTGCGGGTGCTCTGGTTTCCTCCCAAAGTCCAAAAATGTGCAGGTTAGGTGAATTGGCCATGCTAAATTGCCCGTAGTGTTAGGTGAAGGGGTAAATGTAGGGGAATGGGTCGGTGTGGACTTGTTGGGCCGAAGGGCCTGTTTCCACACTGTAAGTAATCTAATCTAAGAATCAAAATCTTGGTTAAATAGATAGCTACTTGTAGGAAGAAAGAGAGATGGAGAGGCTTAGCCAAGATGTCTGAAGGAAGTGCCTTCAACAGGCATGACATGGAAGCATTAAGGTCAGCTGTGTGCTTGTGGTTAGAATTGGAAAAGAGAAGGTTATAGTCTGTAGGTTTTAGGTAGTAATTAGAGATGGGAAAGACTAGACAGGACCAGATTAGAAATCATAAAAATATCACAAGTTGAATTTTAAAATGGCGATGTTGTGGAATCAGGAATCAATATAGGTCATCAAGCACAGATGTGAACTGAACCTGAAGCAAGTTAGTATACAGCCTGTAGAAGCTTTGCATAAGTTTGAATTTATAGAGGGTGAAAGAGTGTAAGCTGATGAGAGGATTGGGAAAGTCGATTTTAGAGGTAACAAGGACACTAGATCAAATGTCAGAAATTTGGGACTGAAACAGGACAAAACCTTCTGAGTAGAGGATATAGAATTCACTGCCAGACCTGGCGATGGAAGCAAAAAACGTGCTCAAGCATGCTCCGGGAGATAGATTCAGTTATTGCCAAGACAGCTGAAGATGTTTTGATCCAGTTAATAAACCTGAAATTAAAAGCTAATCCAATGGTGACGATAAACCTGCGTCAATTGTTGTAAAAAGCCATTTGGTTCACTGATGACCTTCAATAAAGAAAATCTTCCTTCCTTACCCAATCTAACCTTTATACCACTTTGCTGATGAAGGGCTTATGCCCGAAATGTTGATTCTCCTGCTCCATGCATGCTGCCTGACCTGCTGTGCTTTTGTAGCACCACACACTTAACTCTGATCTCCAGTGTCTGCAGTCCTCACTTTTTCCCTTTATATATTCCAGATTTATAATCATTCACTTAACTCTTAAGTGCCCTCTGAACAGGCCCAGCAAGCCACCTAATTGCTGAAAAGTCACTACAAAATCATAAAGGAATGAAGCTGTCCAGACTCGCTGGCATTGACCTGAACACTGGAATCAATCGCAGCACACCCAGCCTTGTTGACCCTACAAAAACATACCCTTATCTACATGTGCGGACTTAAGCCAAAATTGAAGGAGATGTCCCACTGACATTGTCATGGTGACAGAATTATTGACTTTCAAAAAGATGTTCCAGACAATACCACTGAATATTTCCTGTCCCACAGCAGGGCACATCTACCAGAGGTGGAGGGAAAGGTGGTACACGGCTGGAAATGAATTACCCTCAAAGTTAACTTGGACTTTAAAAATCTCATGTTGTCAAGTCAGAAATTGGCAAGGAAACCTGCTGGTTACCATCAACTGACCTTTGGCTGATTAATTGGTATTCTTCTTGTGGGCACCACGTGGCAGAGATATTGAGAATGCTGAGGACACAATGTACCTGGTGGGGGTGAGGTGAATTACTTCAATGTCCATTACCAAGAATGGCATGAAAGCACTATGACTCGTCAAGCCATAAAGGACATGGCTGCTAGGTTGAGTTGAGCAGGTGGTGAAGCAACCAACAAGAGAGGGAGACTTACTTGATCATCATCTTAACAATTTATCTGTCAGTTATGCATTTGTCCTTGACACTGTTGTTAGGAATGACCATCATAGTCTTTGAGTTGTCCCTCTTTACTTTGTGATTACCCATTGGTGTATTTACTGTTGGTGGGATTCCTATTGAGCACAAAGGAAGATAGTTGTGGTTGCTTGAGGTTAATCATATGATCCTCAGCTTAGATGTTTTCTCAATGTAGAGGTGCCAGTGTTGGACTGGGATGGACAAAGTCATTAGTCACACAACACTAGGTGATAGTCCAACAGGTTTATTTGAAATCTCGAGCTTTGACCTGCACAAGCTTGTGATTTTTTTTTTAAAACAACCTGTTAATCTCTAATCTGACTAGATATTTTGTCTTCAGAGGTGTTACTACACACTTCCAGAGCAGGTTGTATTTGAATCCAGATCTTCTAGGCCAGAGGCGAGGACTCTACCGATGCACCTTAAGTACTCCCTAAGCTGTTCAGCTTAGATGTTTTCTACTTAACCTGCTCAAAGATGCTTTGACACACCTCTGGAGTAGTGATTTGCTCTAAAATCAGCCACTTTCCAACCGTGAATTGCACCCTGGTGTGTACAAGGCAGGCAGTGGTATTAACCGCTATACTAATGTGGAGCTTCCAGTCATACCTCTAGAACAGGTCCTGGATCTAGCTATCTCAGTCATTTCACCAGTGGCCTTTACTCAATCATGTTGTCAGAAGTGGAGATGTTCACTCACTGATGACTGCATCAAGTTCAGCACCATTCACCCAGGCAATGAAGTGTCAATATTTAGGCTTAGGCTGATGATTGGCAAGTTATATTCATGCCACACCAATGCCAGGCAATGATCTTCAAATAATATATGTAACCAAAACCCTTAGCCTTTCGTGATATTGCCATTGCTGAACCATCATAATGAGCATTCAGTGGGGGTTGCCATGGATGAAAAACAGAAGCTGTGGCTGCAAGAACAATTTAGAGGCTGGACATCCTGCACCAAATAACTTGTCTCTTGTCTCCCGGAATGCTTGTGAACCTTCTACCAAGTACAGGCCAGGAGTGTGATGGAATGCTCCTCGCTTGCTTGGATGCTTCAGCAACAGTTGAGAAACTCTAAATCATCTAGGGCAAAGCAGTCCACTTGATTGACACCTTGTCCAACATATTTTTTTCATCATTAACCCTCAGTGGCAGTAGTGTGTATCATCCTACAACAAGCTCTGCAGTAACTCATCAAGATTCCCTCAACATCATCTTCCAAACCCATGACCACAGCCACTTAGAAGGAGGAAGGCAACAGATGCATGACAACACTGGAAGTTCCCCTCCAAGCTACAAATCATTCTCAGCTGGAACTGTATTGCTGGTCCTGTACTATTACTGAATCAAAATGTTGAAATTCCCTTTCTAGCAGCACTAAGGGTATCCCTACACTCCAGTGCCTGCCAGGTCTTGGGCACCGTGGCTGGCTCTGCTGTTAAGTAGAGTATGACAAGGTCCAAGTGAGCAATGGTGA
This sequence comes from Chiloscyllium plagiosum, assembly GCF_037043375.1. NCBI lineage: Eukaryota > Metazoa > Chordata > Chondrichthyes > Orectolobiformes > Hemiscylliidae > Chiloscyllium > Chiloscyllium plagiosum. The sequence goes on along the minus strand of NW_028270163.1, from coordinate 51,833,617 downwards.
TAGGGAACTGTCCAGTCAGGGATGCAGACAGGGGTTTCTGCAGTCATGAGCCAGATTTCAGGGTGGTGTCTTGCTCCCTGGTGCCAGGGTCAAGGATGTCCCTGAGCAGTTGCAGCAAATTCTCAAAGGGGAGCATGAGCAGCTGGAGGTCATTGTACATATTGGTACCAATGATGTAGGTGGAGAAAAGGATTAGGTTCTGCAGAGTGAATATAGGAAGCTTGGCAGGAGGTTAAAAAGCAGGACCTTAAGGGTGGTAATTTCTGGATTATTTCAGGTGCCATGAGCTAGTGAGAGTAGGAATAAGAGGGTAGGCAGATTAATGCATGGCTGAAGACCTGGTGCAGGGGGCAGGGATTCAAATTTCTGGATTATCTGGGACAGAAGTGACCTGTACAAGAGAGACGCTTTATATTTGAACTGGATGTGGATCAATATCCTGGCTGGGAGATTTGCTGATGCTGCTTGAGATGCTTTAAACTAGTTAGGCAGAGAGGGGTGGGACCCTAAACAGTAGTGAGAAAAGAGAGAAGGTTGAGGCTTGTTCAGAAGTTAAAGGTAGCAAATTAAATAGACAAAGCAGACAGAGCATGGTGGAGCATGAAGTAAGACCGATGAATTAAACTGCATTTATTTCAGTGCAAATGGCCTGACGAGGAAGGTAGATGAACTCAGCACGGATGGGAACATGGAACCAGGAAATTCTAGCTATTACAGGAACATGACTGAAGGAGGGACAGGACTGGTAGCTCAGTGTTCCGGCATATAGATATTGCAAGAAAGATAGGGAGATGAGAGGAGGGTGAGCGGCTTTTTTAATTAGGGAAAATGTCACGGCAGGTCTGAGAATATTCCTGGGGGATTGTCCAGTGAAGCTATATGGGTGGAACTGAGAAATAAGAAGGGGATGATCACCTTGATGGGATTGTACTTGAGGCCCCCTAATAGTCAGAGAGTCATAGAGATGTACAGCATGGAAACAGACCCTTTGGTCCAACCGTCCATGCTGACCAGATATCCCAACCCAACCTGGTCCCACCTACCAGCACCTGGCCCATATCCCTCCAAACCCTTCCTATTCATATACATCTCCACCACTTAAATACCAGCCTCCACCACTTCCTCTGGCAGCTCATTCCAAACACTGACCACCCTCTGCGTGAAAACGTTGCCCCTTAGATCTCTTTTATATCTTCCCCCTCTCACCCTAAACCTATGCCCTCTAATTCTGGATTCCCCGACCCCAGGGAAAAGACTTTGTCTATTTATCCTATCCATGTCCCTCATAATTTTGTAAACCTGTATAAGGTCACCCCTCAGCCTCCAACGCTCCAGGGAAAATAGTCAGTAGGAAATTGAGGAGCAAGTTGTAAGGAGATATCAGATATCCATAAGATTAATAGGGTTGAAATGGTAGGGAATTTTAACTTTCCAAACAAGGACTGGGACTGCCATAGTGTTAAGGGCTTGGATGTGGAGGCATTTGTTAAATGTCTTCAAGAAAATTTTCTTTATCAGTCTGGAGATGTCGCTACTAGAGTAGGAGCAAAACTCAACATTCTCTTGGGAAATAAGGCAGGACAAGTGACTGAGGTGTTAGTGGGGGTGTATTTTGGGACCAGTGGCCATAATTCTATTAGTTTTAAATTAGTGATGGAAAACAATAGGCCTTGTGTAAAAGTTAGAGCAAGGTGAATTTTGACCGTATCAGACAAGAACTTTCAGAAGTTGGTTGGGATAGGCTGTTCGCAGGTAAAGGGATGACTGGAAAGTGGGAGGCTTTCAAAAGTAAGATAATGAGAGTATGTTTCTGTAAGAGTGAAGGGCAAGGTTGGTAGGAGTAACGAACACTGTATGACTGGAGATATTGAGGCTCTGGTCAGGAAATATGTCAGGTATAGGCAGCTGGGGTCAAGCGAATCTCTTGAGGAATATAAGGGGAAAGGAGTACAGTTCAGAGGGAAATCAGGAAGGCAAAAATGGGACATGAGATAGCTTTGGTAGATAAAGTTAAGGAGAAACCAGAGATTCTACTGGTACATTAAGGGAAAAGAGTAACTAGGGAGAGAATAGGGCCCCTGAAAGATTAACAAGGCCATCAGTTTGTGTCTGTGTTTATTTTGGAGAAAGAAATGGAAGCTAGGGAACTTGAGGAAATAAATAATAATGTCTTGAAAAAGAGTCCACATTACAGAGGAGGTGCTGGATGTCTTAAAACACATAAAGGTGGATAAATCCCTAGGATCTGATCAAGTGTATCATAGAGCGTCGTGGAAAGCTAGGCAAGAAAATGAAATCTCCAGAGAGATATTTGTATCATCTACAGCTATGATTGTAGGGTGACTAATGTTGTCCCATTATTTAAGAAAGGCTGCAAGGAAAAGCCAGGGAACCATAGACTGGTGAATCTGACATCAGGAGTGGATAAGTTGTTGGAGGGGATTCTGACAGACTGGATTTGCTTACATTTGGAAAGGCAAAGACTAATTAGGGTTAGTTGGCATGGCTTTATGCATGGGAAGTCATGTCTCACCAAACTGAGTTTTTTGAAGATGTGACCAAGAAGATGAAGAAAGAGCAATAGACATTGTGTACATGGATTTTGGTAAAGCCTTTGATGAGGTTCTGCATGATAATGTTAGATCACATGGGATCCAGGGACAGCTGGCCAATTGGATACAAAATTCCTTGAGGTTAGGAGACAGAGGGTGGTGGAAAAGGGTTGTTGTTCAGACTGGAGGCCTGTAACCAGTGGTGTGCTGCACGGATTAGTGCTGGGCCTACTGTTTGTCATTTATATAAATGATTTTGACGAGAATGTAGGAGGCATGCTTAGTAAGTTTACAGGTGATGTCAAAATTGGTGGTGTAGTGGACAGTGAAAAAGGTTATCTAAGAGTACAATGAAATCTTGATCAACTGGGTCAATGGGCCGAGGACTGGCAGATGGAGTTTAATTTAGATAAATGTAAGGTGTTGCATGTTGGCCACCATTAATCAGTTTGTCAACAAATTGGATTGACACTACAAACCTCATAACTATAGGTGAAATGGTCTTCTGTATTCCTCTAAACTTTAACCACAGAATTGAATGGAAAGTACAGTATACAAAGCCAAGTGAATCTTTAATTATAGTTTCTAAACATGGCTTGTGTTTCCTGGAAATCCATTATCTTCTTTGTTGTGGAGAACAAGCTTACTGCTGTGTATCATTAACTCATAGTTTATCTCACCATTCGCAGTTAGGCAGGGAGATTTATACAATCTAAATTGTATCTAACCCCAAATGCTATAAAATAGAAGATGCTCTGCTACAATGTCAATGTTAATAACAATGCATCGATATCCCCCTACCTGCAAGATTGTGGAAGGTTGAGAAATTGAATTTAAATGTGGTACTGACTGGGTAAAGACTTTACTCCATAAGACCATAAGACATAGGAGTCGAAGTAAGGCCATTCGGCCCATCGAGTCCACTCCGCCATTCAATCATGGCTGATGGGCATTTCAACTCCACTTACCCGCATTCGCCCCGTAGCTCTCAATTCCTTGTGACATTTAGCGTCCCGGCCTCCACTGCACTCCGCGGCAATGAATTCCACAGGCCCACTACTCTATGGCTGAAGAAATGTCTCCGCATTTCTGTTCTGAATTTACCCCCTCTAATTCTAAGGATGTGTCCACGGGTCCTAGTCTCCTCGCCTAACGGAAACAACTTCCTAGCGTCCACCCTTTCCAAGCCATGTATTATCTTGTAAGTTTCTATTAGATCTCCCCTTAATCTTCTTAACTCCAATGAATACAATCCCAGGATCCTCAGCCGTTTCTCGTATGTTAGAGCTACCATTCCATAGATCATCCGTGTGAATCTCCGCTGGACATGCTCCTGTGCCAGTATGTCCTTCCTGAGGTGTGGGGACCAAAACTGGACACAGTAGTCCAAATGGGGCCTAACCAGAGCTTTATAAAGTCTCAGTAGCACAAAGGTGCTTTTATATTCCAACCCTCTTGAGATAAATGACAACATTGCGTTCACTTTCTTAATCACGGACTCAACCTGCATGTTTACCTTTAGAGAATCCTCGACTAGCACTCCCAGATCCCTTTACTCATATTATTTCATTGGGTGTACCTTTATGAATAGGCATTGTTTCTGCACAAAATGTGTATTGTTGGCATTATCTAAACAGGGAGAAAGCGAGGACCGCAGATGCTGGAGATCAGATTCGAAAAGTGTGGTGCTAGAAAAGCACAACTGGTCAGGCAGCATCAGAAGAGCAGAAGAGTTGATGTTTCGGGCATAAGCTCTTCATTATCCAAACAGCAGTTCTGAAATATACAGTGTTTTGTAGCAGGAAGATTGGAAAGAAATTGTTAATGATGCAGCAGGTTCACTTTTTTCACAATGTTTGGAATACTGACCTATTCATCTGAATAAGGATGCTGCCTTCATTGTTCACGTGTAATTTGTTTTAGAATGAAGTTGAAATATTTTTTCTGCATCTGATAAATTTCTTTTCTATGTTATGTGATTCAACTAAACACAAGTGTTTTGTTTTGTTTTTCTGGGAAATTGACAGGTATTCATGATTGTCCCTGTATTATTGCCTTTCCTAGGAACAAAGTTACAAACAATCAACATGACACAATTTCATAAAGTGGTGTTTGAGACAAATGTATCATGCATTTGAAAGACACCACGGCATATAATTAAGAAAATCACTGCTTTTTCTTTGACACAATTCAACATTTAGTTTTGTTCAAGCAATATTTAAAATAAATGTTTCAAAAACAAAATTGATAAGGGCAAAGGTTTTGTGCAGCTATTATTTTCATTTTGGTATTTTATGGTGCTTTAAAATTAGTTTCATTGGTGCTATGTTCAACTTCCCTTTTTGTTGTGAATTAGTTGCCAATGGAAAGTTTGAGTGCCCCAGGGAATTAACACATGATTTTTCTGTTAATGTGTAATATTCATTGTTGACACTCGAGGAAGAGTTTTCATAAAGATTGATAAAAATTCAAGTTATGTTTGTATTTTCTTAACATAGCATAGTTGCATTTGATGCTCCTATAACTGTATAAGACATCTCTGATTTATCTTTAATTTTCACACCATACACCCAAATTTGCTTTATTGCTGTTTTGAAATAAACCATTTTAGAATATATTGCATTTGATTTTGCATTAGCAATAATGATGAAGCTGCCAATGTTTGGTGGTGATGCTCCTGTAAAACTAAGAGGAACTTCTAGAGTATGTATATGCACAGTTAAAAGCAAAGTTGCTTATATAGTGATTCAGAGTTTTTCCAGAGGGTGTAATGATTAATTCTTTTTAGAGTCATAAAGATGTACAGCACGGAAACAGACCCTTCGGTCCAACCCGTCCATGCCGACCAGATATCCCAACCCAATCTAGTCCCACCTGCCAGCACCCGGCCCATAACCCTCCAAACCCTTCCTATTCACATCCAAATGTCTCTTAAATGTTGCAATTGTACCAGCCTCCACCACTTCCTCTGGCAGCTCATTCCATACCCGTACCACCCTCTGTGTGAAAAGGTTGCCCCATAGGTCTCTTTTATATCTTTCCCCTCTCACCCCAAACCTATACCCTCTAGTTCTGGACTCCCCAACCTGGGAAAAGACTTTGCCTATTTACCCTATCCATACCCTCATAATTTTGTAAACCTCGATAAGGTCACCCCTCAGCCTCCGACGCTCTAGGGAAAACAGCCCCAGCCTGTTCAGTCTCTCGTTGTAGCTCAAATCCTCCAACCCTGGCAACATCCTTGTAAATCTTTCCTGAACCCTTTCAAGTTTCACAACATCTTTCCGATAGGAAGGAGACCGGAATTGCACACAATATTCCAACAGTGGCCTAACCAATGTCCTGTACAACTGCAACATGACCTCCCAACTCCTGTATTCAATACTCTGACCAATAAAGGAAAGCATACCAAACGCTATCTTCGCTATCCTATCTACCTGCGACTCCACTTTCAAGGAGCTATGAACCTGCACTCCAAGGTCTCTTTGTTCAGCAACACTCCCTAGGACCTTTTGTTAAATGTCAAAGTTTTGTCCCTACACCTGCAAGTTGTATGAATTCCTGATAATGCCAAATGTTGCGATCTCCATTTGGGAATTAAATAATTGTTCTAAACTGCTCTGGCTTTATTTTTCATTCTCGCAAGATGGACCATCCCCTTAAACCAAATTAGCTTAGAGAATGCTGAAGTTTGTTGTCTTATATGTATTTACCTGTAAGTGTAATTTATATAAAAAAGGAAGTAAATACTTCACAGGATTGAAAGGAAAGGACTGGTGACAGGACTATTTGAAAGAATCGAACAATAAGCCAAAAACAACCTGCTGTGTAAAACAAAGCTCTGCAGTGGTTATACCCACTCACGTTAATATCCTTTGAAAGGTAAAAGTCCACTTCAAGTTCTTATGGAGTGCTGACTAATATCTTGATTGGGAAAACAATCTTGAATTATTTTAAGACTTGATAAGAACCACAACTGTGCACTGTAACTATGTTTGAGATTTCTTATTAAAATTAAATATAATAAAAGCATACAGTTAAAAGCATTTCATGCTGCCACGTGTATTGGTTGCATCTAAACAGTTTAATCTATTCTTGATAGTAATATTGATTCTTGAAACAGTTTTATTGAAGTGGATTGGACAATATATCGGGTGAATTACAAAACGATAAAAGGAAACAAAATGGATTCGCCCAAAACCTAGTTTGTAAAATAGTATGTAAATAACAAGACTATGAACAAATATTTGATTGTTAGTCTGTAGTTAGTTGATTCCAGATAATATGACATTGTCTTTTGCAATGTGGAGATGAAAATCAGTCAAAACTTGTGTTTTTGTTTGCTGTGCAGGGACACACTTTCAGATGGTACACATTTCATTGCCAGCTGAGGATTGGGTAGAATCAGATTTGGGTGTGATTCGGCCTGTTGTTAAATAGCCAGCATTGATTGCAATGTCTCCAGAAGGAAAGACTTTTTGGGCATTGGATAACTGTGTGTCTCAGCAAAATAGAAGGTGGTGGGGAACTTAGTAATAAAATTGCATATTGTTAGGAGTGATAACATCTACAGCACTTCTCAGAACCTCATCCAGAGTACGGTGTACAATTTTTGGATACTGTACTGTGGTGAAGATATATTGTCGAGAGAGGGATGCAGATCAGATCTGCCAGAGTTTTATTAGGATCCCAAGAATTCAGTTATGAGCAGAGGTCACAAAAGTTAACACTATGTTTGCTGGAATGTACAAGATTATGGAGTGATTTGATTGAGGTTTGAGGGTTTAGAATGGCATTGTTATGTAGATAGACTTTTCAAATGGTGGTGGGGGGTTTAGGACAAGAAATCATTACCTTAAAATCAGAACCAGGCCATTCAGACAAATTAGGAAACACTTCTTTGTGCTCAAAATGGTAGAAATGTGAAACACACTTTCTGAAAAAGCAAAGGCTACTACTTCAATTGATAATTTTAAACTAGAGGCAGATTTATCCCTTGATGATATTAAGGGATTATGGAGCCAACACTGGTGAATGAAATGAGGATGTAGGTCGGCCACGATCTAATTGTTTGACAGAACAGAGCTGAATGTTCTGCTGTTAGATCTGTATTCCTGTAGGCAGCTGGCGTAGTGCAATCTGTCTGCTCTCTTGGGTGGTATGTAGCATAGAAAAATAAATAATTGAGGACAAGAGGTCAAAGCAAGTAGTTGGAGTGAGAAGAGTCATCCAGTTGATTATGCCATAATATAGTAGTTCCATTCTTGTGCAATCCCATTATAAGAAAATTGCATAATAGCAGTAACATTTAAATTAATGGGACTGGAGTCGCATTATAACCAATACACGCTTTAAAAGTTTGAGCTTTAGAAACTGTGTCCCCAATTTGTCAATCGCGTTACAGTGAATTTGCATTGACGAAATGCACCTGTAGCAGAAATCGCAGAACGACCTGTCTTGGACTCAAAAGATCCATTCTGCTCCTCTCTCTGCAGCTGTTGGCAGACTTCTCAGGTCCTCCAGCACTTTTTCTTTTTGTTAAGGAACTCTAGCATCCACAGAATGTTTGCCTTTATTTTGATCAAAATTGACTTGAAAAGAAAAGCAAACAAATTGCTTTTGTTCTGAGGGAGGGTCACTCAATCCAAAACGTCAACTCTGACTTCTCTCCTCAGATGCTGTCAGACCTGCTGAGCCTTTCCAGCAATTTCTATTTTTGTCTATGGTTTACAGCATTTGCAGTTCTTTTAGATTTTAAATTACTTTTATTATTAATATATAATTTTAATACCTTTTTATTGTTTCCAGATATATTGGGAGATCAGATTCTATAACGATCAGCATTTGGAATCACAAGAAAATTCATAAAAAACAGGGCGCAGGCTTCCTTGGTTGTGTGCGACTCCTTTCTAATGCCATCAATCGCCTTAAAGATACTGGTTGTAAGTATAAACAGTTTAAATAACAAGAAGAAATCTGATAGTAATCCAGATCTTTATTAAATTTGTCTTTAATGACTTACCTTGCAGCTTTTAAATTTAATTCAATATTAATTATTTTGGAAAGATGTAACCATTCTGAAAAACAATAGCAAACTGATTGCATGCTTACATAAATGTTAATCTGGATTTCACCCTTGTGAAACATTGCCTTTTGAGAGACATGAATAATGCAAATTGTGTTTCTGTGGCACTTTGGATTGTTCACTAACTTAAATTTGCGTCATCCAGTTGAAATATGAAGAAAAGTACATTATTTGAGTACTGATGTCCAGTTTGTCCAGTGAAAATGAATGGAACGAAATAGTTTGATTTCTTTCCAGTCAAATTGTCAGTTATTACAGTTCTTTAGTAGTATCAAATGATATCTAACAACCTTCCCATAGGGAGGAACATTTGGCAGGTTGACATTGGTTCGCTGAGGCTTTAGTCCCAATGTCAAAGCCCTATAGCTTCTGTATTCCTGTAAAATTAAAGGAGACTTATGTACTCATAACTGTTAAATTTCAAAACTGAGTGTAGATTCAGTGATTAATCTCCTTTACACATTAATGATATAGATGAAGGTACTTGAGGGTGTTCTGGCTTGGTTTGCAGATGATTCAAAGATAGATAGATAGAGGGGCGGGTAGTGTTGAGGAAGCGGGAGGCTGCAGAAGGATTTGGATAGGTTAGGAGAGTGGGCTGAGAAATGGCAGATGGAGTACAACGTGGGAAAGTGTGAGATCATGCACTTGGGTTGGGAGAATAGAAGCATGGATAATTTTCTAAATGGGGAGAAAATTCAGAAGTCTGAAGTGGAAAGAGACTTGGGAGTTCTAGTCCAGGATTCTCTCGAAAGGTAAACTTGCAGGTTGAATCCGTACTTAGGAAGGCAAACGCAATGTTGGCATTTATTTTGAGAGGACTTGAATATAAAAGTAGGGATGTACTTCTGAGGCTCTACAGCTCGGGTCAGACCACATTTGGAGTACTCTGCGCAGTTGTGGGCCCCATGATCAGGAAGGATGTACTGGCCCTGGAGCATGTTCAGAGGAGGTTCGCGAGAATAGTCCCAGGAATGAAAAGCTGAACATATGAGGAACGTTTGAGGACTCTGGGTCTATATGCAGTGGAGCTTAGAAGGATGAGCATGGATCTAATTTAAACTTACAGAATACTGAATGGCCTGGACAGAGTAGATGTTGAGAAGCTGTTTCCATTGGTGGGAGAGACTAGGACCTGAGGGCACAGATTTAGAGTAAAGAAAAGACCTTGTAGAACGGAGATAAGGAAAAATTTCTTCGGCCAGGAATTCACAACCATGGAACGCTGTGGAGGCCACGTCATTGAGTATATTTAAGATGGAGATGGATAGGTTCTCAATTGTCAAGGTAGTGAAGGGTTATGGGGAGAAAGCGGGAGAATGGGGTTGAGAAACTTATCAGTCATGATTGAATGGCGGAGCAGACTCGATGGGCTGAATGGCCTACTTTATGCTCCTATATAGAGTCATAGAGTCATATATCTTATTGTTTTATTCTTAAAGATTCCAAAATGTTAACTTGCGAATGGGTTTCCATATTCTATAATACCTATTCTTCTGCACTCTCTTCATCTCCCTATCTTTTCACAGAAGTGGTGGAGAAGGAGACCATTTAGCTCATCAAGTCTGACTGGCTCTCTGAGTATTGTGACTTAACATTCTTTTTAATGGTTATCCAATGCCCTCTTAAATGCCTCGATTGAAACTACCTTCACTCCTCTTCCAAGCAGTGTATTCCAGACAAGAATGAAAAAATATTTTCTCACCTTGCATTTGCTTCTCCTGCAAATCATTTTACATCTCTGCTGTTTTGCTGTTGATCCTTTTGAGAGTGGCAGTGGTTTATCCCTATCTCCTTTATTTAAACCCCTCATAATTTTGAATCTATCAGAGCTCTTCTTAGTCGTCGCCTTTCCAAGAAGAACGGACCCAATTTCTCCAATCAAACCTCAACTGAAATTTCTCACCCCTGGAACCACTCTTGTAAATTTCTTTCCCACTCAATGCAACTTGTTCACATCATTCCTATAGCCTGGCACCAAAACTGTACACAGTATTGTAGCTGAGACCTAATATATGTTCTATATAAGTTGAGCATCGCATCCTTCCTCTTGTACTCACTGCTACTATTAATAAAATCCCGGGTACCGTATACTTTACTAATTGCTTTCTTCACCTTCACTGCTTTCTGCACATATGCGCTTGGGTTCCTGTGCTCTTGCATCTCCTTTAAAGTTATACACCTTCTGTTTAATTGTCTGTTCATAATTTTCTTACTGAAAGGCATTACCTCACACTTCTCTACATTAACATTCATCAGCCACCTATCCGTCTACTCCACCAACTTGTCGATGTTCTTCTGAAGTTCTGCAGCATTCTCTTTGTTTAGAATTCTTCCAAGTTTTGTACCGTCCGCAACTTTGAAAGCAAGGTGTCTCAACAGAACCCCTGGGGAACTCCACTACAAACCTTCCTCTAGCATGATAAATATCCATTGATCATTACTGTGCGTTAATAATCACCTAGCTAATTTTGTATGCACTTTGCTCCTGTAACTTTTATTCTATGAAGTATATTATTCTCATGCTATACTTTATGTCGCACTGTATCAGGCACCTTCTGGAAGTCCATGTACACCACATCAATAGCAGTATCCTTATCAAACTTTTCTATTATCTCTCCACAAAACAGGGCAGCATTAAACATGGTTTCCTGTTTCAAAGTCTGTATTGTTTCTTCCTAATCAGTCTGCCTTTTTCCATTTGACTATATCTTTCTTCTAATATTCATTTGTGGGATGTGGGTGTTGCTGGCTGACCAGCATTTTATTGCCCATCCCTTGAGAAGGTAGTGATGAGCTGCCTCCTTGAACTACTGCAGTCCACTTGCTGTGGGTTGACCCACAATGCCATTAGGGAGGGAATTCCAGGATTTTGCCCCAGCAACAGTGAAGAAAGGGCAATTTATTTCGAAGTCAGGATGGTGAGTGGCTTGGGGGGGACTTGAAGGTGTCTGCTGCCCTTGCCCTTCTAGATGGAAGTGGTCATGGGTTTGGAAGATACTGTCTGAGGATCTTTGGTGAATTTCTGCAGTGCATTTGTACATAGTATGCATTGGTGCTATTGAGCATCAGTGATGGAGGGAGTGGATGCTTGTGGTTATGGTGCCAATCAGGCAGGCTGCTTTGTCCTGAATGGTCTCAAGTTTCTTAAGTTTTGAACATAACAATCAATGTTGTGGCGACCTTTCATCCTGCACTCAGATCAAATTAACCTACGTGCCCGACATTTTACTATCATCCATGTGCCTATCCAAGAGTCGCTTATGTGCCCGTAATGTATCTGATTCTACAAATACTGCTGGCCGTGCATTCCATGCACCCGCTATTCTGTTGTTTGAGCTGCACTCATCCAGCCAAGTGGGAAATATTCCATTACACTCCTGACTTTTGCCTTCTAAATAGTGGACAGGCTTTGAGGAGTCAGGAGGCAAGTTACTCACCGCAGTATTCCTAGCTTCTGACCTGCTCTTATAGCCACTGTGTTTATGTGATGAATTAGTTTCTGGTCAATGATACCCCCTCTGGGATGTTGATGAGGGGGGGTGGGGTGGGGGAAGGATTCAGTAATGGCAACAGTGTGGAATTCCAAGGGGCAGTGATTAGATTGTCTCTTGTTTATGATGGTCATAGCCTGGCATTTGTGTGGTGTGAATGTTATTAGCCATTTGTCAGCCCAAGCCGGGATATTGTCCATATCTTGCTGTATTTGAACATGGACTGAGGAGTCGTGAATGGTGCTGAGCATTGTGCAATCATCGGTGAACATCCCTACTCTCCTTCAATCATAAGGGCAAGGCCCTTGATGAAGCAGCTGAAGATGGTTGGGCCGAGGACACTGCCCTGAGGAACTCCTGCAGAGTTGTCCTGGAGCTGAGATGACTGACCTCCAACAACCATGACCATCTTCCAATGTGTCAGGTCCAATCACCAGAAGGTTTGCCCCCAATACCCATTGATTCCAGTTTTGCTCGGGCTCCTTGATACCAAGGGCTGTCACTCTTATCTGACCTCTGGAATTCAGCTGTTTTGACCATGTTTGAACCAAGGCTGTAATGAAGTCCAGGGCTGAGTGGCCCTGGCGGAACCCAAACTGTGCATCACTGAGCAAGTTATTGCTGAGCAGGTGCTGCTTGATAGCACTGTTGATCACACCTTCCAGCACTTTACTGATGATCAAGAGTAGCCTGATGGAGAGGTAATTGACCAGATTGGATTTATCCTGCTTTTTATGTACAGGACATGCCTGGGCAATTTTCCACATTGTTGGGTGGACACCAGTATTGTAACTGTACTGGAACAGCTTGGAGCACAAGTCTTCAGTACTATTGCTGGAATGTTGTCAGGGTCCATAGCCTTTGCAATATCCAGTGTCTCCAACAGTTTTTCGATATCATGTGGAGTGAATCGAATTGGCTGAAGACTGGTATCTGTAATGCTGGGGACCATTGGTGGAAGTTGAGATAGTTCAGCCATTCAGCACTTCTGGATGAAGATTGCTGCAAAAGCTTCAGCCTTCTCTTTTGCACTGATGGCCTGGGCTCTTCCATCATTGAGGATGGGGATATTAATGGAGACTCGTCCTCCAGTAAGTTGTTAATTGTCCATCACAATTCACGACTGGATGTGGCAGGGCTGCAGAGCTTAGATCGGTTCCATTGGTTGATGGATTGCTCAGCTCTGACTATCACTTGCTGCTTATGCTGTTTAAAGACCAAAAAACTGCAGATGCTGGAATCCAAAGTAGACAGGCAGGAGGCTGGAAGAACACACAAGGCCAGCCCGCATCAATTCAGGTGGAGAAGTCAACGTTTCGGGTGTAACCCTTCTTTGGGACTGGGGGTGGATATAGGGGGAGCTGCAGATAAAGGGGGTGATGGGGATAGGTGAAGACAGGTAGAGGGTATGACCTGGTTGGTCAATGGGAGGAATGAATCCAGTTGTTGGAAGGGAGGGGGAGGGGTAGAGGCTGGGAAGGGAGTTAGGGGATGGGAAGGGAAATTATTTGAAATTGGAGAACTCAATGTTGTAGGTTGCCCATGCAGAAGATGAGGTGTTGTTCCTGCAATTTGCGGTTTGGTTCATTGTGGCAGTGGAGGAGGCCAAGGATGGTCATGTCGGAAAGGAGTGGTTAGGGGAATTGAAATGAGCGGTGATTGGGAGGTCCGGTCGGCCCCTATGGGCCTGGCTAAGTTGCTCGCTGAACTGTTCCCTAAGTTTACGTTTGGTCTCCCCAATGTAGAGAAGACCACGTCGGGAGCACCTGATGCAGTAAACTAGGTTGGAAGAGAGGCAGTTTCACCTGGAAGGACTGTTTGTGGCCCCTGGATGGAGCTGAGGGGGCTGGTGTGCAGGCAGATTTTGTATCATTTCCGGCTGCAGGGGAAGGTGTCCGGGGGTTTGGTGCAGAGAGTGGCGCTGAACAAGGAATGTTGAAGGGAATGGTCCTTGTGGAAGGTAGAGAGGGGTGGGGAGGGGAAAATGTTTTTGGTGGTGGAGTCTAGTTGGAGTTGGTGGAAGTGTTTAAGGATGATGTGTTGGATGCAGAGACGGTGGGGTGGTAAGTGAGGACATGGGGGACTCTTGTCTTTATTGCATTTGGAGGGGGGGGAATTTAGAGCCATGGAATGGGAATAGAGATGGTGCGGTGGAGGGCTGTCTGGATGATAGAGGGAGGATAGGTGAATATCTGGGATGCTTGGGAGTGGAATGTCTCCTTGTCTGAGCAGATGTGGGGAAGGAATTGGGAGAATTGGATGGAGTTCTTGGAGGATACTGGATGGGAGGAGGTGTAGTCCAGGTAATTATGGGAGTCTGTGGGTTTTGTAGTAAACGTCCATCTGGAGAGGACAGGGAGAGGTCAGAGAAGGGGAGGGAGGTGTCCAAGATGGACCAAGTGAATTTGACAGCAAGGTGGAAGTTGTGGGTGAAGTCTGTGACCTGCTCCAATTCAGCCTGGGTGCAGGATGCTGCACCGATGCAGTCATCGATTTAATGGCAGAAGAGTTTGGGTATAGTGCCTGTGTAGGTACCGAAGAGGGACTGTTCGACATAACCAACAAAGAAGCAGGGGTAGCTGGGGCCCATCTGGGTGCCCAGGACCACCCCCTGAATATGGAGGAAATGGGAGGAGTTAAAGGAAAAGTGGTTGGGAGAGAACCAGTTCAGCAGCGCGAAGGAGAGTATTGGTGGAGAGGAACTGAATGGGTCTGTTGGAGAGGAAGAAGTGGAGGGCCTGGAAGCTATTCTTGTGGGGTATGGACGTGTATAAGGACTGCATGTTCATGGTGCACATAAAGCACTGGGTCCGGGGAGCTGAAAGTTATTGAAGAGATGGAGGGCGTGGTTGGTGTCACAGATATCGGTGGGAAGTGCCTGATCTAAGAGGTGAGGATGGAGTCGAGGTAGGATGAGATGAGTTCGGTGGGGCAGGAGCAAGCTGAGACAAAGGGTCGGCAGGGGTAGTTGGGCTTGTGGATCTTGGGCAGCAGGTAGAACTGGGCAGTGCAGGACTGGGGGACTACACGTTTGGAGGCAGTGGAGGGGAGATCACCAGAGGCA
Organism: Chiloscyllium plagiosum; assembly: GCF_037043375.1. Lineage (NCBI taxonomy): Eukaryota > Metazoa > Chordata > Chondrichthyes > Orectolobiformes > Hemiscylliidae > Chiloscyllium > Chiloscyllium plagiosum. The sequence continues at coordinate 51,818,422 of NW_028270163.1, read as the reverse complement.
ATGAGGGCACGGATGGTGTGAGTGATTTTGGCAGAATGGGTCATGGTGAGGTCATGGGCAAGGGGGAGGTTGGATGTGGTGTTGGAGACTTGGCGTTCAGTCTCTGGTAGTCCTTGTTAGTGGCTTCACCAGGTTGACATCTCATCTTCAGGTATGTCTGGTGCTGCTCTTGGATGCCCTCCTGCACTCTCCATTGAACCACGGTTAATCCCCTGCTTGATGGTAATGATTGAGATGGGGATATGCTGGGTCATGAGGTTACAGATTGTGCTGGAGTGCAATTCGGCTGCTGTTGATGGCCCACAGTGCCTCATGGATGTCCAGTCTTGAGTTGCTAGGTCTATTCAAAATCTGTCCCACTTAGCACAGTGATAGTGCCACACAAAAGAGGACATTTTCATTGTGAAGGTGGCACTTTGTGTCCACAAGGATGTGCAGTGGTCACTCTTCCAGATGGACAAGTGTATCTGCAGCTGGTACATTGGTAAGGATGTGGTCAAGTATGTTTTTCCCTCTTGTTGGTTCCCTCACCACCTGCCGCAGACCCAGTCGAGCAGCTATATCATTTAGGACCCAACCAGCTTGATCTGGAGTACTACTGCCGGACATTGAAATTCCCCACCTAGAGAACATTTTGTGCCCTTGCCACCCCAGTGCTTCTTCTAAGTGTTGTTTAACATGGAGAAGTACCGATTCATCAACTGAAGGAGGACGGTATGTGGTAATCTATAGGAGGTTTCCTTGACCATGTTTAACCTGAAGCCTTGAGACTTCATGAGGTCCAGAGTCAATGTCGAGGACTCCCAGAACGACTCCCTCCGGTATACCACTGTGCTGCTACTTCTGCTGAGTCTGTCCTGCCAGTGAGACTGGATGGTGATAGTGGTATCTGGGACATAGTCATACTCACAGAATCATACCTTACAGACAATGTCAGGCTGTTGCTTGATGAGTCTGTGAGGCAGCTCTCCCAATTTTGGCACTAGTCCCCAGATGTTAGTAAGGAGGACTTTGCAGAGCCAATAGGGCTATCACTGTTAAAATTAATTGTTCTAGAAGCCTCCTTAACACTGAAGTTAAACTGGCTGGTCTGTAACTGTTGGGCTTCTCTGCAACTTTTTTGATCAAGAATATGATATTTGCAATTCTTCAGTTCTGTTTCATCTCCCAAGTTTAGGAGACACTGCAAGATTATGGATACCTGCAGTTTCCACTCCACTCCATTCAGTATCATTGGTGTATCTCAGTTATAAAGTCTCGTTAATATAAGCACTGGTAGTCTATCTGATGCTACTTCCTTAACTGTTTTGAACCCTTCCAGTGACAGATTTGCCATCTTTGTCACCATGGCCTGGGTCACATCTACCTCCCTCATAAAGGCAAATGTACAATATTAATTTAATACCTCAGCCTCGCTCACTGCATCCATGTATAATGCCTTTTTTCAGCCCAGTCCTCCTTTTGCCACTCTTTTACTATTTTTATGCCTATGGAAGACTTTGGAACTCCTCCTTTTTGTTGGATTCAAATCTTTTTTTCATAATTCCTCATTGCTTCTCTGATGTGCCTTTTTACCTCCCTTCCTGCTGAACCTTCTGACTTTCTCTTAGTTGTCAAGTGTATTTTCTATCTGATATTTATCTTAAGTACACTTTTTCTTCTTTCTTAATTTCTACCTCTTTGGTCATCTTGGTACCTCTGGATTTGTTTGATCTTTCTTTACCTTTTGAGTGAATATACCTTAACCAAAGTATCTCCTCTTTTAAACTATCTGCTCTCCTCCCTGAGCCCATTGCTCAGTTACAGTTTTTTCCATTAACCTTTCATTCCAGTCTATCTTGTCCAGCTCCATTCTTGCCCCACAAAAGTTAGCACAAGGCAAGTTGACTATTGTCCTGGGCTGACAATTGTCCTTCACCACCATCATCCTAAACCTTACAATACTATGATCCATATCTCCTAAATGATTCCCCCCAGCCACTGACATTTGATTAACTTGGCTAACTTTATTTCAAGAACCAAGTCAAACATTGTCACCCTTATTGGACTAAATAAGCATGGCTGTAGGAAATTCACCTGAACACAATCTAGTAAAACACACAGGGTGTTTCGTATTTGGAATGATGTGCCAGAGGAAGTGGTAAATGCAGGTACTGTTACAGCATTTAAAAGACATTTGGACAGATACATCAAAGGCAAAGTTTAGAGGGATTTGGGCCAAATGCAGGCAAATGGGACTAGTTTAGTTTGGAAGCTTGGTCAGCATGGATGAGTGGATGAGTTGGACCAAAGGTTCTAATTCCATGTTGTATGACTCTGTACCCCTCACAGCCCCTTCAGTTACCAATATAAATCTATATTTGGAATTAAAGTTCCACATTAAAGCTGTACTGCCATGTTGACTTCTCACTGTGATTTCTCTACAGATTTGTTCCTCTACGTCCTTCCCACCAGTTGGTGGTCTGTGTGCTATACCAAGCAATGTAGTACACCTTTTCGCTCCTTAGATCTAGTCAAATTGTCTTTGAACCATGTGAAATCTTCTTTTTCTAACTTTGGAATGATCTCCTTAAACAAATGCTGCTAATCTCTCCTTTTATTTCCTTTTCTATCTTTTATGAACACTTTGCACCCAGAAATATATCACATTTAGTCTTATGCTTCTTTGAGTCATGTTTCTGCTATTACCACAACAGCACTTGGAAAACAGTGGCAGGATTGGACAGAATCAGCACTTAGGGAAAGGAAATTATGCTTGACAAATCTATTGGAACTTGTTCAGGGTATAATGTTGATTGGGGGCACCAGTGAATGTGATTTACTTGGACATTTAGAACATGAAGTGCATGGCATTGGGGGTAGCATACAGACATGGATCAAGAACTGACTCGCATACAGGAAACTAAAAGTAGAAATAAGTGGAGCATTTTCTGAGTGGCAGTCAGTGACCCGTGGGTAACACAGATCAGTGCTTGGACCCCAGCTATTCACAATATAAATGATTTAGATGCAGGAACTAAATGTAATATCACCAACTTTGCAGATGACACAAAGTTGGTTGGGAGGTTGAGCTGTGAGGAGGATATAGAGATGCATCAGTGTGATTTGGGCAAGTTGTGTGATTGAGCAAATGCATGCCAAGTGAAGGATAATTGTGAGATTGTCCACTTTAGAAGCAAAAATAGGAAGGCAGATAGGCATCTGAAGGGCGATAGATTTGGAGGAAGAAGGAAAATGCAGGAAGAAGGAAAATGATATGATGGTCTGCATAATGAAAGGTTCTAACAGGACTAGACTGGGTAAGTGCAGAAAGGATGTTCCCAGTGACTGTGGAATCCAGAACCAAGGGCCAAAATGTTGAATGTTTTCAACAAGGAGAGAGATAAAGATCTTATGTCTAAAGGTATCTTGGAGGACCGAACATATGCAGGAGCAGGGTACTGAGTAGGATTATTTATTATGATCTTATCGAATGGTGGAGCAGACATAAAGGGCTGATGGCTTATTAGTGTTCCTATTTGCTGTCTTTGTGTGTTTCCACACATCGTTTCTTCTGTAAATCCCCTTCCTCTACTCTATGCATTCTCATCCAAGCACAAAAACCCTGATTTAGACTTCATTGCTTTCTCACATACTACAACTTCATGTATTCACTTCCTGTTCTCTATGCTAGTGCTATCAGTCTGTCCAAGTATTTTGTGAATCTTGGTATTCTTGTAAAATATTATCTCCGTTCCCACATCCTTTCCAAGTTACTTTCAGGCCCTCCCTACAGCACTAGCAAAACACCCTCAAGAATCTCAGTCGCAGCTCTGTTGAGGTCCAACCATCCGGTTTGCACAATTTCTGACTTCCAAGATCTTCCATCTTCTCTCAGGGTCCTCGGAACCTAAAATTCTCCCTCTTGTACCATCTTTCCAGCATTGCAGTAATCTAGCTTATCTTTCTATGCTACCTTGCATGTAGTACTGGGAGTAATCCAGTTATTATTATATTTGAGGTCTTCCCTGCTAATTTTCCACCTTGCTACCTAAATTTTGGTTCCAAGACCTTATTTCTCTTACTGACCATGACATTGGTATCTATGTGGAACTTGACATCTGGCTATTCAGAATGTCTTGCAGGTGTTCTGATATCCTTGACCCTGGTACCAGGTGATAACATTCTATCCTGGTGCCATTTCTACCGCCACTGAAACACCTCTCTATTCCTCCTAAATAATGGATTCCCAATTTCTATTGCTCTTACTTTTTTTCTTCCTCCACTCCTGCACAGTGGAGCTGCTTCTATTGCCACAAAAGTTGCCCTGATTGCACTCCCTTGAGGAACCAGACCCCCAACAGCTTCTTTAGGTAGAGACCTTGCCGTACTACTTGAGTTATTACCAAATATTTAAAAGTTTGATTTTAATTATAACCAGCAGGTGCAAGTTTGCAATTAATGGTGCCCATTTTCTTATCAAATGGTGGAGCAGATGTGAAGGGCTGAATGGCTTATTAGTGTTCATATTTGCTGTCTTTGTGTGCAAAAACAATGTTCCAAACTACTTGTTGAAAAATGTGAAAGTTGTCTTGTGGTGGTGTGTCAGAGGGATGATGGTTGGTTCTTTCTGTGACTTTTCTTGTCCCCTTTACTATCTGCAATCAAATGGTAGCCAATGAGATCCACCTCATCATTTTTTCAGAATGTTGCTCCAATTTACTCCGTCATCATGCTGCCAGATATTTTGTGCGTTTTGACTATTTATATCTCTTTTTCCTGCCTATTAAGTTTCCTTCTGAACGTATTGCAATGTAAATTCCATTTATCAGAAGATTCACTCCAGATTTCCCATAATAGTTTATGAAAGCATAAAACTATATTTAGTTATGTTTATGCACCTGTAATGAACACTAAAGTTGTTACATGAAGTTATAAGTTAACTACTTGGTGATTAGAGAATGCTTGATAATTAATTCCTCAAGTAAAATGTTAGTAATGCCTTACTGGGGAGCACCTCATTCCAAATCAGTAACTTGTGGCTTCATGGTGGTGAAGCACAGATTCTCGGTTGCCATTCCTACATAATACTGAGCAAGTGGCTGGTTGATGGTAAGTGGAGGTAAGAGATCTCCTGCCACTTTTAGGAAGGAAATCCTTTTGAAGAAGGCCAGCGTTTATCTCTAAATCAATACAGATTATCTAACCATTATTACATTACTGTTTGTGGGACATGACCATGTGTAAAGTTCCTGCACGAAACGGTAACTACTGTTATGATCCTAGTTAATGGTAATACTGGACAAATCAGATTTCTGAGTGAAAACTAATTTGATAGATCAAAATTTTTGTTTTGCAATTTAGTTTCCTTGATGGTCATTCTCATTTGTTAGGAAAATGATAAGAGTCCATTATTAAGGAAGAACAAGCAGGACGTTTAAAAAAGCTTGATATAATCAAATAAATTTTGTGAAGAGCAATCATGTACGAAATACTTACCAGAGCCCTTTTGAAGAAATAATAAGCAGAATTGAAAAAGGGGAACCCATATAGTATATTTGGTTTCCAGAAGTCACTCCATCATGTGCTGCTTGAAAGGTGGATGGGCATCGCTAGCTGGGTCAGCATTTATAGCCCATCCCTTGTTGTTCTTAGAGGTGATGGTGAGCAGCTGCCACCTTGAACTGCTGCAGTCTGTAGGTAAACAGGTAATACTGTTAGGGTGGGAATTCCAGGAATTACAGTCAAGGAATGGCAATTTTTTGTTTTGTTTTGTCTTTGGTTACTGTCGTTTCCAGTGCCTAGATCAATGCCACGTGGGCCACTTTTATTCCCTTTTTTTCCTTTTAGTGGGTGTTACAACTAAATGGCTTGATAGGCCATTTCAGAGGGCAGTTATGAATCAGCTACATTGCTGTGGGTTTGGAGTCACATGTAGGCCAGACCAGGTAAGGACATTCATGACCCAGATGGGTTTTTCTCATGGTCATTATTAGACCCTTAATCCCAGATTTTTTTTTGATATTGACATAGAGGCGAACAACATGGAAACAGACATTCTGTCCAACTCGTCCATGCAGACAAGATATCCTATATAAACCTAGTCCCATTTGCCAGCATTTAACCCATATCCCTCTAAACCCTTTGTTTTCATATACCCATCCTTTTAAATGCTGTAATTGTACCAGTCTCTGCCACTTTCTCTGGCAGCTCATTCCATGCATGCACCACTCTGTGGAAAAAGTTGCCTCGAGTCCATTTTAAATCCTTCCCCCCTCACCTTAAACCTATGACCTCTAGTTTTTCTGCATGAGATAGCTCATGCTATTGGGATTAATGTATTAGCATGGATTAAGGTGAGCACAGAAGACACTGAGTCCAGATTAATGCATCTTTTTCAGGTTGGAAAGATATAACTAGTAAAGTGCCTCAAGGATCAGTAAACATAGATTATTTACTCTCTATGTTAATGACTTGAAGGAAGGGACAGATTGTAATGTGTCTAGATTTGCTGTTGACACAAAATAGGTGAGAGGCGATTCTGAGAATATTAAACAGAGTAGATTTTGGGAAGATATGTCTGCTGGGGCAGGGGGAAAATCTCAAACCAGGGGACCGAGTTACAATATAAGTCGGGGAATTCATTAAAACTGACATGAAGGAGTTGCTTCTAGCAGTCATTAGTTACTTTCTGTAATTCTCTACCGCAGCCAGTTGTAGAAGCTAGATCACAAAGTATTTAGAGGAGGTAGATATTTGAAATATTGAGTAGTTGAGGCTATGATCAACTGGCTTAAAAGAGAAGTTGTGGCCTGAGGTATATCAACAATGATCTTGCTGAATGGCAAGGCTAGCTTGAGGGGTCGAATAGCTGGCTTCTACTCCTATTTCCTATGAACATATTTATTGTAAAACTTCTTTTAACAGAAATACACAGGTGAAGTACACACAAGAAAAGTAACAAAGCATAGATAAATGCATATATGACAATTTAGAAGGATCTTAACATGTTGTGGTTCTGTTCATCGAGCTGGGCGAACCACAACAACGAGCACCCGAGCTACAAATCTTCTCCCAAACTTTGAGGATCTTAACAAGAACGGCAAGAAGAAAGATTTTCCTAGCATTGTGCCTTATCATCACTTAACTCTTTTTCAGTTATTGCCCTTAAACTGATTTTACCCATCTCTTCTCTCTGAACTGCTGAAGTAGATTTTTTCCCACCCTGGCAGTCAGAAAATGCCCTTCCTGCTAGGATGACTTTTCTTCAGAATTCAACCTATTCATGGTCACTTATCATTTGTTTCTGTTTCATAAAACTCAACTTTGTAAACGTTCAGTAATTGAGTTCTCAGGTAGCTGATAGTCATTTAGTTTGTCATATGCCATTATTGAAAATGCTGTATTTGGTTCATTTCTTAAAATACTTTCTAAACAAAGGTCAGAAAATTAAGTCACCTCCAAAGAAATGAAGACTGAAATCTGATTTTCCTTCATTGTCAAGTTCCCAAAATAATAACCATATACCACAAATCTACCTCACTACGTATTCAAAAATGCATCATTGTTTGGAAGTGATGTCATGAAATTGTGAAAATCAGTATATAAATGGCAGGGCTTTTGTGGCACAGTGATAGTGCCCTTACCTCTGAGCCAAGAGATCCAGTTTCAAGTCCCATCTCCTCCAGAGGTGTGTAATAATATTTCTGAACAGATTGATTAGAAAATATTTGTGAATGCTGGAGTTCTGTTTTGTTTTCAATTCTCAACAATGGTGAGATCAAATTAATGAAACATACTGACACCTACTGTCAGAAAGTTAACCAATTTGTTTCTCTCTAATTTTTCCATTTCTTTTTTCCCAATTGCTTTCGCAGAAAAATTGTCTTCATATATAAGATTCAACGAAATTCCAATTTTACTTTGCCTCACTGGGGTACTATTCAAGCCTGGTTCAACTTAAAATGAGTTTGTCTCAAGCATAAGCTATTGCTAGTGGGTTCATTGGTTGATAATATCATGGAATGATATAGCACAGAAAGTGGATCTAAGAGCAATTGTGTTCATCCGATTTCTCTGCTCTTTGTGTGCATCACAGATGTTTTTCTTTCCTTCTAGTGTATTTCCAGTTCCAATTTTGAAAGCTTCTTCATCCTATAAGCGCATTTGAAATCCTAACCCTCATTGATTAATTCAATTTTTCCACATTCGTTCTGGTTCTTTTGCCTACCACTTCAGAAGTGAGCCTTCTAGTTATTGAACCTTAAACCATTGGAAACAACCACTCTCTTCTCCACTCTAGCTAAACACTTCATGATTCCAAGCATTTTCATCAAAACTCCTCTTAGCAGTCTGCTCTAAGGAGGATAATTTCAGCTTCTCCAGTCTATCAACATGACTTAATCCCTGCTGCCATCGAACCATCTGGTAAATCTTTCTGAACCTTCCTCCAAAGCCTTCAAGTTCTTCCGAAAAAGTGTTGAATCTCATTACCCTTTGAATGAGATGTTTCATATAATTTAGAGAGAATATAAAAACGCTTGTTGAGGGAAAACTTATTAGTACAGGAAAAATTTTAAGGCCGGATAACACAAGGAAGCGCTGAAATCTCATCTGCGGTCAATAAATAACCTGTATTCATTAGTGTGATATATTAAATGTTAAACAAAACTACATTTCTTCTATGTAATAGAGTTATCAGGTGCTGTCTGATGCCCATTAGTTCTTGTTCAATTACTATTACTCATTGGGGGTCAGTTTAGTTCTATTGGCTGAAAGGCTGGTTTGTGAAGCAGAGTGATGCCAACATCACCGGTTGAGGTTACCGTGAAGATTCAACTTCTCAAATTCTTCCATCACCAGAAGAATATATTATCATCCCATTCCTCCCCCTCCCCCAACCCAAGCAAAATGCTCAGAGAGACAGTATAGGTTTACCTGCTTCATCTTTATTCCAGGTCCTGCAGGGAGAGAATGATCACCCATGTGTACAGAGATGAGAGTTCTTGGTCTCTCTCAAACAGCAGTTTCTTAGTGAATTATATAGTCATTTTACAGGGAGGAGCATCTAGATAAGGCAAAACACATATTGATTGGGTGACCATTATAATCAGGGAGTGTCAATAGTAAAGGTTAAGCCATCTGATGTTACACAATGAATAACTGGCTTCACATAATGCATACTTTCCACCTTGTTAACTGACCTTACATACTGAATGCTTCCAATATTATTAAATGGTTCTACATAATGAATGCTTTTCCATCTTGTTAACTGATTACTCTTGCCTCCAGCCCCCCCATTGTTAACTGCAAATTCTTATCTGATCTGAGTCATGCTCAGCTGAACCTCTTGTTTCACAAAACCCAAAACTTAACTCTTTCCCTACACACATTCTCAATATCTCATGAGAGAGCAGTCCCATGGTCTCGTAACACTGTGGTGACTTTACTGTTGTTGATTTGTGGGATGTGGGTGTCTCTGGTTGGGCCAGTATTTATTGCCCACACCAGTTAACCTTGAAGTGGTGGTGAGCTGCCTTCTTGAACTGCTGCAGTCCATTTGCTGCAGATAGATCCACAATGCTGTTAGGGATGGAGTTCCAGGATTTTGGCCCAGTGACACTGAAGGATGGCACTATATTTCCAAGTCAGAACATTGAGTGGCTTAAAGGGGAGCTTTTAGGTGGTGGCTTTGTTCTTCTAATATAGTAGTGGTTGTTAACTTGGAAATGCTGTTTAAGGAATCTTGGTAAGTTTATGGAGTGCTTCTTATTGATGGTATATGCTATTGCTACTGAGCATCAGTGGTGAAGGGAAAGAATGGCACCACATCCACAAAGTCAATTAGGCTGCTTTGAAGTTAGCTTCAGGCTTCTTGAGAGTTGTTGGAGCTGCAGTCACCCAGGCAGATGGGAACTATTCCATCACTCTCCTGAATTGTGCTTTGTACATGCTGGGAGAGGCTTTGGAGTGGGTCCCTCACTATAGGACTCAAAGCCTCTGACTTACTCTTGTATGCACACCATTTATATGACTAGTCCATTTTAGGTTCTGGTCAATGATAACCCCCGAAGGATATTGTTAGTGGGGGCAATAGTTAAATCCTCTCTCATAGAGTCATAGAGTTGTACAGCATGGAAATAGACCCTTCAGTCCAATTCATCCATGTCAACCAGATATCTTAAATTAATCTAAATCCATTTGCCAGCATTTGGCCCATATCCCTTAAACCCTTCTTATTCACGTACCTATCCAAGTGTGCCTTTTAAATGTTGTAATTGTACCAGCCTCCTCCACTTCCATATATACCACCCAGTGTGTTAAAAAGTTGCTCCTTGGGTCCTTTTTACATCTTGCCCCTCTCACCTTAAACCTATGCCCTCAAGTTTTGGACTCCCCTACCCTGGGCAAAAGACCTTGGCTATTCACCCTATCCGTGCCCCTCATGAATTTATAAACCTCTAAGTGTCCTAATCAATGTCCTATACAGCTGCAACATGACATCCTAACCCTTATACTCAATGCACTGGCCAATAAACACAAGTGTACCAAATGCCGCCTTCTCTACCCAGTATACCTGTGACTCTACCTTCAAGGAACTATAAACCTGCACAACAAAGATCTCTTTGTTCAGCAACACTCCCTAAGATGTTACCATTGAGCGTATAAATCCTGCCCTGATTTGTCCTATCACAATGCAATACCCCACATTTATTTAAATTAAACTCCATCTGCCAATCCAAAGTCGTTCAGCCCATCTGATCAAGATCCCATTGTATTCTGAGATAACCTCTTGACTGTCCACTACACCACCGATTTTGGTGTCATCTGCAAGTTTACTAACCATTCCTCCTATTCACGTTCCAATCATTTATATAAATGAAAAAAAGCAGTGGACCCAGGACTAATCCTATAGCACACTGCCGATCATAGGCTTCTAGTCCAAAATACAATTCTACTCCACAACCCTCTATCTCCTACCTTCAAGCCAATTTTGCATCCAAATGGCTAGCTCCCATGCAATCTAACCTTGCTAACCAGTCTACCATGTGGAATCTTGTTGAACATTTTGCTGAAGTCCATACAGACAACTTCCATTGTTCTGCTTTCATCATTCCTCTTTGTTACTACTTCAAAGAATCAAATCAAGTTAGTGTGGCACAATTTCCCACGCACAAAGCCATATTGCCTATCCCTAATCAGTTCTTGCCTTTCCAAACACATGTAAATCCTGTCCCTCAGAATCCCCTCCAACAACTTAGCCACTGCTGACATGAACCCCACTGGTCCATAGTTCCCTGGCTTTTCCTTACCACTTTCCCTAAATAATGGCACCATATTTGCCAACCTCCAGTTTTCCAGTACCTCACCCGTGGCTATCAATGATATAAGTATTTCATCAAGGGGCCCAGCAATCACCACCCCAGCTTCCCATGAAGTTCTGGGATGCACCTGCTCAGGTCCCGGGGATTTATCCACCTTCGTGCGTTCTAAGACTTCCAGCACCACCTCTGTAATATGGACATTTTTCAAGATATCACCGTTTAATTGATCTAAGTTCTCTAGCTTCCGTAGTAAATATTGATGCAAAATACTTATTTAGTATCTCGCCTATCTCCTACATTTCCACACATAGATGGCCTTGTTGAGCTTAAAGAGGCCCTATTCTCTCCCTCATTACTCTTTTGCCTTTTAATATATTTGTAGAATCTCTGGATTCCCCTATTTACCAAAGCTATCCCGCGTCCCTTTTTTACCCTCCTGATTTTCCTTTTGAGTATACTCCTACTGCCCTTTTACTCCTCGAGGGGATTCATTCGACCTCCGCTGTCTATACTTGCCATATGCCTCCTTTTTCTTGGCCAGAGCCCCAGTTTTTGTAGTCATTCAGTGTTTCCTACATCTATCAGCCTTACCCTTCACAATGATAGGAACATATTATCTTGTTGGATATGGTCATTATGCCACTTGTGAGGCATGAATGTTACTTGCCACCTGTCAGCTCAAATCTGGACATTGACCAGGTATTGCTGAATTGAGACATTGGCTGCTTCAGTATCTGAGGAGTCGTGAATGATGCAAAACATTGTGTAAGTATCAGCAAACGTCTCACTTCTGATATCATTGGTCATTGATGAAGCAACTGAAGATGGTTGGCTCTCAGCCACTATCTTGAGATATCCCTACAATGATTCCTCGAGCTCAGATGACTGGTCTCCAACAACCACAACCATTTTCCTTTGTGCTAGGTGAACTAGTGAAGAAGTTTTGCTCTGATACCCTTTGAAGCTAGTTTTGCAGGATTCCTACACATGATAAGATGCAACCTTCACCTTGAGGGGAATCCCTCTCACTTCTGCTTTGGAATTCAGTTTTGTCCATGTTTGAACCAATGCTGACATGTGACCCTGGCGGAACCCAGTGATAAGGTTATTGTGAAGGAAGTGCTGCTTGATCTCACAGTTGATGTTCCCTTCCATGACTGATAATTGAGAACCAGTAATTGGTTCAGCTGGAATTGACCTATTTTTTGTGTACAAGGTGTCTCTGGACAATTTTTCCACATTTCCTGTTAGTTGTCTGTGTTTTCGCTATACTGGAGCATGTTTTGGTGGACTTAAAAGGGGAAAAAAAACAAAACAAAAATATTTTAAGGGTTTTGCTCGGGGAAATACTGGGGAGGATGTTTTTCCTGCTAGCGAACTCCAGGACTAGGAGTTTCAGCCTCAGAATAAGTTTGGCTATCCATGAATAAAATTAGACACTCTCTATTCAAAAATTTATGTATTTTTGGAATGCTCAGTTCCACAGCACTGTTATTGAGTGTATAATAGATGTTTTTGATCAAGGATATGAGAGAGTTATTACGAAGATATGGGTTTACTGTATCTTCAAGAAAGTTAAAAGCTAGCAGAACTATCCGACAGCACCAAGTGTCCTGAAGAAGATACCTTTTGGTCCAGCAGCTAGGGTAGCTGGTTGCCTGGAGACAAAAACAAATTTGCATGCGACCAATCAGCTTACATTATGCTTTGGGGGCATAAGACCGGGATAAATTGAACCGTTCGAGGATAACGGCCAAAAGACCAACAGATGTCGGCTGCTAGTCAGAACTCTGAGGGGTACTTGTCTAGAGAAGGAGTTTGCACAGAGAAAAACATTAACACTGACCTGGGCAGCAAATCTATAGAGGAAGATATAATGAGAAGATTCAACAGCTAGCTGGTTTCGAAATTTGAATTTTTTAGTAAATCTTAATCGGAGGGTTTTATTGGACGAGTATTATAGAAGGGAAATTAAAAGATAGGTTAGAGGAAAGAGTTGTAAATAGCTGTTAGTTAATTATTCTCTTATACTTTAAAAAATAAAGTTGTTAATTTTTACTTTAAATAGTTCTTGGCCTCGAATTTTCACAGATTACTGCATGGGATAAATCTTTCCTTTGTTGCTGGTTTAAATTAAGCAGGGGGATTTACCCCTGTTGTAACAGGACAAGAAAGTGGATTTGAAGTGGAAGATCAACAATGATGTTGAATGTTGGTGTAGGTCCAAAGAGCCGTACGTTCTACTCCTGCTCCTTTTTGTCCTGTTCAGCATACTAGCCTCTAATCTGTTAAATATATTATAAGCAATCCATAATGAGTATTGTTCACTTTGGCAAAAGCTTAATATTGGGTCTGAAATTCCTTGAACTGCTGAATACTTCTAAGAAGAAACATAATAAACATTTTCATTTTTCACAGACCAGAGACTGGATCTATGCAAACTAAGCCCTAATGACAATGATACTGTAAGGGGACAGATAGTAGGTATGTATAAACATTTTTGTTTTGAAGTGTATAAACAATTATTGGAATATTTTTAACATTGATGTAAAATTGGATATCCTATTATTCCACTTCGTCTGTTTCATGATGTTGGAGCATGTGATTGAAATTTGTGTGCAAGATTGTTGGAGAGTGATCTTTTAATCTCACATGGTGAAATGAATCATGAAATAGACAAGTGAAACATGTATTTTCATCTGCAGGAAATCATTTGAGGGAAAATCAGACTTGAATACTTTTCAACAATTAAAATTATTACAGAAGGTTGAGGCATGATATTTGCCAAGAAATTGCAGAACAAGGAGACATAATTGCAGAATTGCAGCTAGGCCATTTAGAAAGCAAGCAAAATCGAGAACACTTTCAACAGTAAGGGTCATTGGAATTTTGAACGTTGTACCCAAAACCTTAGTATTTCGGATCAGTTGAATCTTGCAAGATTTTGTTAGGTCAGGACATCAAGGGATATAACACAAAGACAAGACAAAGGAGTTGAGGTATAGATTACTGTAATCTAGTTGAGTGATAAAACCAGTTCAAGATGACTGAAAGGTCTTTTCCTCTATGTGTTGTTTTCAGTTGAATAACATTTGACACAGGATAAGTAGAAAAAGAGAAAGATAAACTATAATTGTTTATTTAATGTATTCATCTAACTTATTTCTATTCCTAATTACAAGGAAAATTGGTAAGAGGTGTATTGAGTGAAATGAATTCTTCTTTATCTCTTAACAGTAAGCCTTCAATCTAGGGATCGGATAGGCAGTGGAGGTCCTGTTGTGGATTGCAGCCGTCTGTTTGACAATGATTTGCCAGATGGGTAAGAAAGGGCTGGTTGTATTATGGGTGATTAAGAACTTGAAGCAACTGTAAAATGTTGCATAATAGCACATTTGTTGTAGTGCAAGCTGATTATAACTTAAGTACTAGAGCACTTGATTCCATTTCATACTACTGGATACGGTGGATGATGTTCCAATTAGAATGTTTCAAGATATATGTAAGGAGTGAGAAAATTCTACTCGAGTTATCTGAAAAATTCATCTTGAATCAATGGATTTGTGCCTAGACACCAACTTCCCTCCCAGTTCTCAACTTCATTCCAACTTCCCTCCCAGTTTTCAACTTCATTCCAATTAGAGTTCCATTTTAAACTCCACTTTAAACTGCATTTCAAGCTTATTTTATCCTAGCTTTTCCAGTTTCTGTTGCAACAGGATCTTGTTCACCTTCTCTTCAACAAAATATAATTACTGTTATTATTCTAGCATTTTTAATGCACAATTTATAAGCCAGTTTTATTGCTGAATTATTTTATCTAGGTGCCTTGCTTCAAATAAGTCAGGACACATAAGAATAGTTTGTAAACTACACCAAACAGATGGTTTTGTGATTCTGCTGTTGTGCTGACAAAATATAGGCCAGGGTATTCTGCTTTAAAATTGGTACATAAACCATTGGAGCTGGTGTTAACTTGTTGAACTGATTTTTATGCTTCAGTAAAGTTTTGGTTAACTTATTTGAAAACTAAAATTACCCAGAAGCAGCAGTGTTCTTGAACCTTTAACCCCCTTAAACTTCTGAGTTGGGGGGAAGGGAAAGTGAAAGCGACGGAGTATGGAGTTAAATGGAAAGATAAGCAACAGGATAGCATATGTGCAGGCGGATTTTAACTCGAGGCAGACTGGGAATGCAGCAAAAAGGAAGGATAACTTAGGACATCTTATGACTTCCAATATCTCTAATGATAAGAAAGTTAGCATTAAGGCACTTTACCTGAATGCTCGTAGCATTCGTAACAAAGCAGATGAACTAATGGCACAGATCACCGTGAATGGTTATGCTGTGGTAGGCATCACAGAGACGTGGTTACAGGGGGGTCAGGACTGGCAGTTAAACATCCAAGGATTTTCAACTTATCGAAAAGACAGGGAGAGGGGGTGGGGTTGCCTTGTTAGTTAAGAACAAAATTAAATCTATGGCAATGAATGACATAGTGTTGGATGATGTGGAGTCTGTGTGGGTGGAATTGAGGAACCACAAAGGCAAAAAAACCATAATGGGAATTATGTACAGAACTAACAGTGGTCAGGACCAGGGGCGCAACATGTACTGGGAAATAGAGAAGGCATGTCAGAAAGGCAAGGTCACGGTGATCATGGGAGACTTCAATATGCAGGTGGACTGGGTAAATAATGTTGCCAGTGGATCCAAAGAAAGGGAATTCATGGAATGCTTACAGGGTGGCTTTTTGGAACAGCTTGTCATGGAGCCCACAAGGGAGCAGGCTATTCTGGACCTAGTGCTATGTAATGAACCAGACTTTATAAAAAATCTTAAAGTAAGGGAACACTTCGGAAGCAGCGATCATAATATGGTAGAGTTCAGTCTGCAGTTTGAAAGAGAGAAGGCAAAATCGGATGTAATGGTGTTACAGTTAAATAAAGGTAATTATGAGGGCATGAGAGAGGAACTGACGAAAATAGACTGGAAGCAGAGCCTAGCAGAGAAGACAGTAGAGCAAAAATGGCAGGAGTTTGTGGGTATAATTGAGGACACTGTACAGAGGTTCATCCCCAAGAAAAGAAAGATTATCCGGGGAGGGATAAGACAGCCATGGCTGACAAAGGAAGTCAGGAAATGTATGAAAGAAAAAGAGAGATCCTATAAAGTGGCCAAGAGCAGTGGGAAATCAGAAGATTGCGAAGGCTACAAAAACAAACAGAGCATAACAAAGAGAGAAATAAGGAAGGAGAGGATCAAATATGAAGGTAGGCTAGCCAGTAATATTAGAAATGATAGTAAAAGTTTCTTTCAATACATAAGAAACAAAGGACAGGCAAAAGTAGACGTTGGGTCACTTCAAACTGATGCTGGAAGCCTAGTGATGGGAGATAAGGAAATAGCAGGAGAACTTAACAATTACTTTGCATCAGTCTTCACAGTGGAAGACATGGAGTAATATCCCAACAATTAAAAGGAGTCGGGGGCTGAGTTGAGTGTGATTGCCATTACAAAAGCGAAAGTGCTAGAAAAGCTAATAGGTCTTAAAATTGATAAATCTCCTGGCCTCGATGGGATACATCCTAGAGTTCTGAGGGAGGTGGCTGAGGAAATTGTGGAGGCGTTGGTTGAGATCTTTCAAAAGTCACTGGAGTCAGGGAAAGTCCCGGATGATTGGAAGATCGCTGTTGTAACCCAATTGTTCAAGAAAGGATCAAGACAAAAGATGGAAAATTATAGGCCAATTAGCCTAACCTCGGTTGTTGGTAAAATTCTAGAATCCATCATTAAGGATGAGGTTTCTAAATTCTTGGAAGAACAGAGTTGGATTAGAACAAGTCAACATGGATTTAGTAAGGGGAGGTCGTGCCTGACAAACCTGTTGGAATTCTTTGAAGAGGTGACAAGTAGGTTAGACCAGGGAAACCAGTGGATGTGGTCTATCTAGACTTCCAAAAGGCCTTTGATAAGGTGCCACACGGGAGGCTGCTGAGCAAGGTGAGGGCCCATGATGTTCGAGGTGAGCTACTGGTATGGATTGAGGATTGGCTGTCTGACAGAATGCAGAGAGTTGGGATAAAAGGTTCTTTTTCGGAATGGCAGCCGGTGACAAGCGGTGTCCCACAAGGTTCAGTGTTGGGGCTGCAGCTGTTCATGTTATATATTAATGATCTGGATGAAGGGACTGGGGGCATTCTAGCGAAGTTTGCCGATGATACGAAGTTAGGTGTACAGGCAGGTAGTACTGAGGAAGTGGGGAGGCTGCAGAAGGATCTAGGCAGTTTGGGAGAGTGATCCAGGAAATGGCTGATGGAATTCAATGTGTGCAAATGCGAGGTCTTGCACTTTGGAAAAAAGAATACAAGCATGGACTACTTTCTAAACGGTGAGAAAATTCGTAAAGCCAAAGTACAAAGGGATCTGGGAGTGCTAGTTGAGGATTCTCTAAAGGTAAACATGCAGGTTGAGTCCGTGATTAAGAAAGCGAATGCAATGTTGTCATTTATCTCAAGAGGGTTGGAATATAAAAGCACCATTGTGCTACTGAGACTTTATAAAGCTCTGGTTAGGCCCCATTTGGACTACTGTGTCCAGTTTTGTTCCCCTCACCTCAGGAAGGACATAGTAACACTGGAGCGTGTCCAGCGGAGATTCACAAGGATGATCCCTGGAATGGTAGGTCTAACATACGAGGAACGGCTGAGGATCCTGGGATTGTATTCATTGTAGTTTAGAAGATTAAGCGGAGATCTAATAGAAACTTACAAGATAATACATGGCTTAGATTGGGTGGACGCTAGGAAATTGTTTCAGTTAGTCGATGAGACTAGGACCCTGGACACAGCCTTAGAATTAGAGGGGGTAAATTCAGAACAGAAATGCGGAGACATTTCTTCAGCCAGAGAGTGGTGGGCCTGTGGAATTCATTGCCGCGGAGTGCAGTGGAGGCGGGGACGCTAAATGTCTTCAAGGCAGAGATTGATAAATTCTTGATGTCACAAGGAATTAAGGGCTACGGGGCGAATGCGGGTAAGTGGAGTTGAAATGCCCATCAGCCATGATTGAATGGTGGAGTGGACTCGATGGGCTGAATGGCCTTACTTCCACTCCTATGTCTTATGGTTTTAATGAAATAAAATTGTAGTTAGATTTCTAGTTGGAATTCAACTTGTCCACATTGATGACCTGTTGATATAATTACAATTTGAGTTTTGTTACTGACCATCATCAATATCACTGATACGTGTTATTGGCACATGTAGTAATGAATGTAATGAAGAATCAGATAGCACTTATGCAAAATATAAGTAATTTTTTTCTTGACTTGATACCCTGAATCAATTATGGATTGGTGCTGAACATATTCTGAAACTAGAAAGACAAAAAAAACACTAACAGGACTGACAGAAACGGAAGTGCGTATAGGTCGAGTGAGTTTGAATAGCATGCCCTGAAATTTGAATTGAATACATTTGGACATTGAAATCTGTGAAAATGCATAACTAAAAATAAAAAAGGCATGATTGTAAAATTAGATTCTCTGAATGCCAAGTACTTCTGAAGATGTGCATGATTATTTTAAGGAATGATGCAAGTTTATGATTTGTTTTTCCTGGATTTAATCAAAAACTAAGTACTAATAGCCAGCAGTTGATTGAAAAGAGACTGCTTCTAATGACAAAAAGCAGGTAGACTCTAAGGAGATCCTGCTTGCCCAGAGCAATGCGTCATTTTAATGATTATGAGGTGATTGTAACAAGGTCAACCAGGTGGACTTCATAGAATGAGTTCTCTGATTGGGGCTGCTAATCTGGTTCAGTCTGGGAGCCTTGGCTGACAGGTGAAGACAGGAGTGTTAGAGCTTCTGTTCTGTCTGAGAGCGGTGTGTGAGGAACTTGGATCAATGTCAAGGACTTTCCACATGTAATTAAAGGGTGAATTGGTGACGGGATACCTGCCTCTGTGGAGTTATTTCAGGTTAAACATAGGAAATGTAGAAAACTGAGGCTCCATAGAATTTGTCACTGTGGGACTGTTTCATTTTCACAATTTGTTTAATATTCAATAGCTTCCCACATATTAAAAGGTAAAGTACAAGTCCTTAGCAGGAGTTTACTCCTATAAAGAAGTCTTATCATCTCGCTTGTTTTATGAAGCAAATTACTTCTAATTATTTCACCTCCATATACAAATCACAAATTAATTTGTACAAATTGCCTTGCATATAGAGCTTCAGCTTTACTAATTGCTTGGAATTCCCAGCCTTTTTCTGATTTAAAAATCCCTTGTAGCCAATTCCTTAATCGTACTTGTTTAAGTATTGTTCAAGTTCACTTTTGAACTTTGGAAATACCGCCTTTGAGTCCCAGGCAACTTGGTCCTACCTTTCTGCTTAGTTGCTGAATTTGTTTTTTCATATTTTGTGTACCTTTACCAAACTCTGTTCTTGATGTTGTTGTCACAGTGAGTTCCAAACAAGAGCAAGTACTATTGCTGTCTCTGATGTGAGATTATGATAATGAAGAAGGGGAGGTTGATTTAAGTCACTTTGAGTTGCAACTTAATAGAACTATTAATTGAAATTTTATAGTGCACTGAGACTTAGTGCTGCTTGTCTTTGCAGCCAGTTAATCTGTTTTGTTGGTGTAGGATATTTCCTTATTGTACGAATAGTTACATTTGGCATTTTACATTGACCTAAAGTGACAGAGACAATCTATAGTTTAATGTTTAATCCACAAATATCTCTGACAATGCAACTCCCCATCACTTTTGCACTAGTGAGTATAGGTTATGCATTTGTCTTGGAATGAAGCTTGGATCTCGTACTTCTTACTTAAGAAAAGATCATTTGTGACAAATGGTTTAGAATCACTCCATCTGACCAGGCTACATTCTGGCAACTAATGAATTTGTAACCAAGTTTTGGATTGTATTTTTTGATAACCATTTCTTAGTATTGAATTGTTTCCTTTATTGGTTTTGGACACATTCCTGTGCCCATTTCCAGGAAATGTCACTTACTACTCTTTGTTTCGGTTGACTAGCTGGGAAGAACGAAGAACTGCCTCAGGTCGAATACAGTATCTAAATCACATCACACGAACAACGCAGTGGGAGAGACCTACTCGGTAAGTGAAGGATAGTGTCAGTTTTCTTTCTGCTACTGTTGAATCTGAGGTCTGTGCATAGTTAACAAAGATATTTGTGAATCTGAAATGACTGCTACTCGAAGGATCTTGAAGGAAACTGGCAATTGGTTGACATACTTCTGCTTTGAAAATCTCCTTACCCTCATGTAATCTGTCCTCTTTTTGAAAAGAATATGCACTGTCCCATGGGTGGCCTTCCACATAATTCAACCCATCTGTGCTTTTCACTTTTCTTATTTCTTCCAGTATTTTAACCATTCTGAATCTAGATAATCTGTTTTAAGCTTGTTCCCTACAATTGACCAAGTATGGGTATTAAAAATGGTACACTATGCTGGCTGAAATATGGTATAAACAAAGTCTTTAATTAAAAAGTCTACAATTGGATGTGTTGTTGTGCAAACAATTATACAAAGTGAATGACAAATTAAAATGGTTTGAATGTAATGGGTGAGTGATTAATGTATGGAAACACTGTCCAGTGTTCTATGAAGGACAATAAATGACCAATAATAATATAGTTTATGCTATTGTATTTTGCTTCCTAGTGACTTCTTTGTATATCGAGTGTTTCTGCATTAGTAAATTTGTGGTGTCCCACCATGCATTTGGAATGTAGCATTATTGTAGTAATAGAGTTAACTTGGATGGATGTAGGTTTGCTCGCTGAGCTGAAAGGTCCATTTCCAGATGTTTCGTTACCTACTGGGTAACATCTTCAGTGGACCTCAGTCTGGAAATGAACCTTTCAGCTTAGCTGAAAGGTTCATATCCAAAACCTTAACCTGAGCTACAAATCTTCTCAAAACTCGCTAAGTTAACTTGGATATTAGGAACTGCTTTATTATTGTAATATCCTTTTATAGCTGAAATACAAAATCTGACATTTCAATTTGTAGCTTATTTTTTAATCTACTCTTATCTCCATTTTCTTTGAAATTGTTACTTAAATTGTTTCTGCTTGCTCTGGCATCCATCCTTTATTTGGAGATTATGCTAAGTTAATGTTCAATTGGCTGAATACTTTCTCCAGACGTTTAATTTTGAGATTATCAAAAGAAAGAAGACTATTGAACTACGAATGAGTGAGTGGTCTCTGATGGAGAATGGTAGAGAAAGTTTTGGCAATCCAAGAGACTCTTATAAACAAGGAGCAGGCCATTTGGCCCTTTTGAGTCTACTCTTCCATTTTATAAGATCAAGGTTGATCTGGTTGTAAGTTCAAATCCGCATTCCCACTTATCCTAATGCAGGTCGTTCTGCTATAAAGTGCGTATCGTTGGTGCAAATTGCTTGTAACACGATTGACTAATTATGGACGTTGTTTACATAATGCAAACTTTCTGCTGAATGGGTATACTTATTTTCTATGAGCAATCTTCTACAACATGATTTTCTACAGCGCGAGGTTGTAGAGGAACACAATTGTCACATTATAGCAGAGACCTGTGCCCTTTTACCCTCGGCTTACCAAGAGTCTTTCTACCTCTGCCTTTAAAAATGTTCAAAGTCTCTCCCTGAAATGCAGTGCAAGCAGTTGCAAAGACATTTAAAGTTCTGTAAGAAAAAATGTTGTCTTGGTTTTAAATAGGTGACCCTAATTTTAAGTACACTTTGCAGGAAATAAAACTTTAAATTTGATTAAAATATAGCCTTCTGCAAGTTTAAAATGCAGCTAAGCCACACATCATCAGGATGAGATAGTGTAGTGGCAATGGTATGAATAATCCTGGCCTAATAACTGATAGTTATGAAAGCAGATGGAGGGTTTGTAATTTTGAAAATAAAATTCTGGTGTCAATAAAAGTGACCATGAAGCTATTGGATTTCCATACAAATAGGAACTAGGTTTCCTTTCATATGTTCTTTTCTGCTCTGACTGATTTATATACCTCCACTCAGATACCAACATGGTTGAATTCTAACTGCTTGTATGACTCGCCATTTACCAAACTACAAGAAAGTACTTCTGACCACATTTTTGTTACAATTTTTGTTTTGCATTCCCCATCCATGAAAATATTGATTTTAGTTGAGTTAGACTCCAAGACTCCTTGTGTCACTTATTCTTCTCCTCTGTATCTAGTCAGTCTTCAGCCTTGGTTGCCTTAGTTAAGGCCAATTCAGACTTAAAATTGTATTATGCATCTGCTTTTCAGCAAGATTTTCAATGCAGTAGTTAAGCCTGGGATCCCATTTCTTTTTCAAACAACTCAGAACTCCGCTTACTCCAGAATATTGGTGTTTGATTAATTATCTTACTGCTGACTTGAAATTGAACCTGAATTTGTTAGTTATGCAGGTGGGGCAATTGATTTTATTAATGGAGTTAGTTGGAGATTTTTTTGAACTCAATTTTCCATTAACAGTGGTGCATATTAAATATGATCTTTAGAACATAGAACAGTACAGCACAGAACAGGCCCTTCAGCACACTATGTTGTGCTGATCATTGATCCTCATGTAAGGTAAACCTAATATACGAACCCTCAAATTTCTGTGACCATGTGCATGTCCAGCAGTCTCTTAAATATCCCCAATGACCTCGCTTCCATAACTGCTGCTGGCAATGCATTTCATGCTCTCACAACTCTCTGCGTAAAGAACCCACCTCTGATATCCCCTCTATACTTTCCACCAAACAGCTTAAAACTATGACCCCTCGTGTTAACAATTTCTGCCCTGGGAAAAAGTCTCTGGCTATCAATTCTATCTATGTCTCTCATTATCTTGTACACCTCAATTAGGTCCCCCTCTTCTTTTTTTCCAATGAAAAGTCCAAGCTCAGTCAACCTCTCTTCGTAAGATAAGCCCTCCATTCCAGGCAGCATCCTGGTAAACCTCCTCTGAACCCTCTTCGAAGCATCCACATCTTTTCTATAATAGGGTGACCAGAACTGGACACAGTATTCCAAGTGCAGTCTAACCAAAGTTTTATAGAGCTGCAACAAGATCTCTTAAACTCAATCCCCCGGTTAATGAAAGCCAAAACACCATATGCTTTCTTAACAACCCTGTCCACCTGGGTGGCAATTTTAAGGGATCTGTGTACCTGCACAACAAGATCCCACTGTACCTCCATACTGCCAAGAATCCTGTCTTTAATCCTGTACTCAACTTTCAAGTTCGACCTTCCAAAATGCGTCACTTCGCATTTATCCAGGTTGAACTCCATACGCCATCTCCATGCCCATTCTGCATCCTGTCAATGTCACGCTGTAGCCTACAACAGTCCTCTATACTGTCAACGACACCTCCAACCTTTGTATCGTCTGCAAACTTGCTAACCCATCCTTGAATCTCCTCATCCAAGTCATTAATAAAACTTACAAAGAGTAGAGGCCCAAGAACAGAGCCCTGTGGAACACCACTCACCACTGACTTCCAGACAGAATATTTTCCTTCCACTACCACTCGCTGTCTTCTGTCGACCAGCCAATTCTGTATCCAGACAGCTAAATTTCCCTGTATCCCATTCCTCCTGACCTTCTGAACGAGCCTACCATGGGGAACCTTATCCAATGCCTTACTGAAGTCCATATACACCATATAGAGTCTGAGGAGGTAGGGGAAGCCCTAAATGAGTTTTTTGCTTCTGTCTTTACTAAAGAAAAGGACTTTGAAGTGAATGAAACCATTGAGGAGCAGGTAAGCATGCTGGAACAGATAGAGATTGAGGAAGCTGATGTGCTGAAAATTTTGACAAACATCCACCGCTCGACCCTCATCAACTTGTTTAGTAATATCCTCAAAGAACTCAATAAGATTTGTGAGGCATGACCTGTCCCTCACAAAGCCATGCTGAGTGTCTTTAATCAAGCCATGTTCTTCCAGATGGTCATAATCCTATCCCTCAGAATCCTTTCTAACACCTTGCAGATGACAGACGTGAGACCGACTGGTCTGTAATTGCCGGGGATTTCCCTACTTCCTTTCTTGAAGAGAGGAATTACATTTGCCTCCCTCCAGTTCTCAGGTACGACTCCGGTGGAGAGTGAGGATGCAAAGATCTTTGCAAGCGGCAAAGCAATCACATTTCTCGCTTCCCAAAGCAGCCGAGGACAAATCTGGTCTGGCCCTGGTGACTTGTCAATCTTAATGTTTGTCAAAATTTTCAGCACATCAGCTTCCTCAATCTCTATCTGTTCCAGCATGCTTACCAGCTCCTCAATGGTTTCATTCACTTCAAAGTCCTTTTCTTTAGTAAAGACAGAAGCAAAAAACTCATTTAGGGCTTCCCCTACCTCCTCAGACTCTATACACAAGTTCCCTATGCTATCCCTGATCAGCCCTACTTTTTCTTTGATCATTCTCTTATTCCTCACATACATGTAAAATGCCTTTGGATTCTCCCTAATCCTTCCTGCCAAGCCTTTTTCATGGCCGCTCCTGGCTCTCCTCAGACCATTTTTGAGCTCCTTCCTCGCATGCCTGTAATCCTCTAGAGCTGAGCAAGACCTTTGCTTCCTTCACCTTCTGTAAGCTGCCTTCTTTCTTTTGACGAGAAGCTCCTCCGCTCTCATCATCCAAGGTTCCTTTATCTTACCCCTTCTTGCCTGAGTCAGAGGACTCGCAACAACTGATCCTTAAACAGTCTCCACATGTCTATAGTGCCCTTTCCATGGAACAATTGCTCCCAGTCGATGTTTCCCAACTCACATCTGATAGTATCATAGTTTCCTTTTCCCCAAATAAATATCCTCCCATTGTGCCTGCTTCTCTCCTTCTCCATAGCTATGTTGAATGTGAGGCAGTTGTGGTCACTATCACCAAAATGCTCTCCCACCGCAAGATCTGGCACCTGCCCCGGCTCATTGTCGAGCACCAAATCCAAAATGTCCTCTCCCCTCGTCGGCCTGTCAATGTACTGAGTTAGGAACCCTCCTGAACGCACCTTACAAAAACAGCTCCTTCCAAACCATCTGCTCGAAGGAGGTTCCAATCAATATTGGGAAAGTTAAAGTCACCCATTACAACAACCCTACTACATTCACACTTTTCCAAAATCTGCCGACCTATGCTTTCTTCAATCTCCCTGCTGCTATTGGGGGGGCCTGTAGTAAACCCCTAATGAGGTGACTGCTCCCTTACTGTTCCTAATTTCCATCCATGCTAACTCAGTAGGCAGACCCTCCTCGACAATGGTAACTTCTGTAGCTGTGATAACCTCTCTGATTAGCAGTGCTACACCCCCTCCTCTTTAACCCCCTCCCTATTCTTTTTAAATGTTCTAAACCCTGGAACACCCAGCAACCATTCCTGCCCCTGAGAAGCCCACATCTCTGTTATGGCCACAACATCATAGCACCAGGTACTGATCCATGCTCTAAGCTCATTAGTTTTATTCCTGATAGTCCTTGCATTAAAGCAAACACACTTTAACCGATCCCTTGGTTCTTTCCCAGGAAATTCCTTCCCACTGGCTGCGCTACCTCTTGCTATTGCCTCATCTCCATCAACTCTCACCACCGGTATATAGCTCAGGTTCCCACCCTCTCTGCCATACTAATTTAAACCCTCCTGAACAACTCGAGCAAACCTTACACCCAGGACAGAAGGTCTTTTTAAACAAAAAAAATTGTTTATAATAATTCAGATTACAAAATTTTGCCTAGGTGTCTATATTAATTACTTGCTCTTTGTATAGTCTGAAGTAAATAATGAGTCAATAAAATATGTTTATTAGGTTCCTCCCCATCTCTCAAAATATAGTTTACGAAAATGTTTATGATGACTGGAATTTTAAGGCAGATACATTTAATTGCTGTGAACTATTGAGCAGAAATGAATTGGGAATTGTTGGGTAGTGGAGCTTAACATTGTTTTAACAGTGGAAATGCAAACCATTTTTCAAGCCCCCTTTTAAGAGTCAAAATTAATGTATTTGTTATCATAGCATTATGTGCGTAGATTCAGCAACAAAAATTGTATCATACAATGTAGCGTGCTTTCACAAAATCCCAGATAAAGGAAGAAATCATGAGATCAGCAGACACTGAGACCACAGTCTCCTTCATAAATTCCACTATATCTGACTCCTTCCTGCAGTACAACTTGATGGATATGAGTCATGTGAACAAATAAGCCAGTCTTTCTATTTCAGTTGCTTCCTTAACGACGAGAGGAGGGGCAGGTCTGAGATTTTCAGCTGATTAACATTTCAATCATTCCTTGCATAAAGATAGTCTTTGTTTCAATCTGTCAGTTACAAATATTATACTAAAATGACTTAATGATGATTGGATATTTATCTTATTTCAACAATTTTCTTTAGCTCGCTTTCTTGACATAGAGGATACTTGCACTATGAAAGTGATTTTCAGCCACATGAGCCCCTAAAGTTTCTATTTGGCACTAAGTTAGTGGATTTTAGATATCATGGCAGTGAGCATTCTGTAAATCAATACCCCAACCACAAATAATGACTTCTAAAAAGTGCATTTGTACGTATTTCAGATTATGGTAGGATCCAACTTGACTGATACTGTCAACAGTTCAAATATCTTGTGATTTTTATACATAGACTCAAATTAAGATTGACCATTTGTCAAGGTGCCAAAGAGCAATTCAGTAATAATCAGCATTGTAAACAGATGACGAAAAGGGAGAATGCTCAGGATATGAGGTATTGGGACATACAGAGAGCAGGTGGCTAATCAGTGCTGCCGTCTAACTGGCTATTAGGAGATGAACTACAGCAACCAAAGTTGATTCCCTTTAACTTATGTTTATTTGACCTCTCTGCAATCTTTCAATTGCTTACACTTTTCTATTTTGCTTCAGTGGTCATCATGGCTGAGATACAGAACTCTAAATAATGAACGCTATGAATCCACTATTTAAAACAAAAAGCTTTAAAATGCAATTAACAACATTGTATTAAAAGCTACAATATAGATTAACCAAACTGTCTATGGAGCTTCACTCACATTGGAGCCGATGAATCTATCAGTAGGAGAAGAATTTGATAAATGGTATCTTGGAAGGTTTGGTTGAGGTGTGAAGATGAGGAGGAACACAGGTTCAGGTTGTGAGATCCAGAATACAGAACACGTGAAAATAAGTTTACCACAACAAGGAGAACTGAATAGGCAAAGAACAGTCAGAGGAATGTCTGGAAGGTCAAGTGGAAGGAGGTTACAGAAATAATTTGATGCTAGGTATAGATATATTTGCAAACGAGGTGAAGGAATTTGCAAATGGCATGTTGAAGAATAGGGTTCCAGAATAGAGTGGTGCTGGAAAAGCACAGCAGTTCAGGCAGCATCCGAGGAGCAGGAAAATCGACGTTTCGGGCAAAAGCCCTTCATCAGGGCTGTTGAAGAATAGGAAGCAGGTCAGGTATTTCTCTGAAATTATTGCGGGTGATGGATTTTTTCCAGTAATTGGAGTCTACCATGCTTGTAGTTTGAGAGAACCACTTGGAACAGTTTTTTTTTAAGTAATGAAAGCATGATGGGACTAATAGGAATGTGTTGGAGGGTGACTTTGAAGAAATTGATTGAAATTATTGGATGAGGATTTCATTGACAGCATAACTGACATTATGACACTTTCTTATGACACTCTACTTGGTCACAGGCCAGCCTCTGAATATGCTAGTCCTGGCAGGCCACTGAGTTGCATAGTGGACGAGAATACGCCAATTACACCAGCTAATGGTGCTTCATGTGGACAAACCCCTGACCCACGGATGGCAGAGAGGAGAGTGAGGTCACAAAGACACAGAAACTATATGAGTCGGACACATTTGCACCTCCCACCAGATCTCCCGGAAGGTTATGGTAAGTCACTTAGGTTTCTCTCAATAAAGTAAATTATCTATTGTAACCTTAGTAAAATATGTAAAGTATTCAAAAGGCAGTTGTTATCTAAAATTATAACATTTGGTGTCAGGATACTGTTAAGTTTATTTTTTCTTGATTGGCGTGGGGTCTGATATGTGTGGAGAGGTCAGAATTTGAGTATGAAATGAAATTTTACATAGATTCTCACTTCCCAGTCCTCATTACCAAACTATTTGACAAGCTTATACATTTATGATGTCTCTGTATTGTGCATGGACTGTTAAATCATCAAATGGGCTAATCAATGATGTCTTTCTAGGTCTTATTCATTTTCTTCTTCAAATAATTTACCCGATCATTCGTAAGCTGAAATAGTGATATTGTGAAGCATTCCATGTTCTAATTACTTTTTGTTGGAAAGGTGTCTGTCTAACATTCAGAACATCCATTCCAAATAATAGTCTTGGACTCAAAATATTAACTCTGTTTCTGTCTACGCAGTTGCTGCCGGAGTTGCTAAGTTTCTCCAGCACTTTTTGTTCTTATTTCAGATTTCCAGCATTTTCAGTATTTTGCTTTCATTGAACATTTGTTTATTGTTATTCATTTTCCTCCTCCATTTCCTTATTCCAAGGTTACTTTTTGGCTTTGTATTCAATTATTCATTTACACTTACAGTTCAACTAATGTTTTGATTTCACTTATTCCATCCTTTTTCTTCATGTACTACTCTATGAGAA
Organism: Chiloscyllium plagiosum; assembly: GCF_037043375.1. Lineage (NCBI taxonomy): Eukaryota > Metazoa > Chordata > Chondrichthyes > Orectolobiformes > Hemiscylliidae > Chiloscyllium > Chiloscyllium plagiosum. The sequence continues at coordinate 51,789,434 of NW_028270163.1, read as the reverse complement.
GAAATGCTGGAGGTACAACTGCACTCTATTGCTACTGAGAAAAAGATAACTCAAATTACACAGTTGGGGATTTTCATGGTAATTAGGAATGCTATCAAACCTGCCTTTGGGATCAAACTGTTGACTTGAAATGAATATCTTCAGTATTATGTTGTGTAAGCTACAGAATTATCCTTGTCGAAACATGAAGCATACCAAAAAGAAAGGAAGTTCACAGCATTACAGTTTAAAGGAACTGAGAGGATAGTTAAGCTTTTGTAAGGCAGCAAATTTGTGTGAATAAACTGGTAGGTCAAAATGGATTTAAAATAGTTTACTAAAATAAACATGAATGGTATCTAAATTATTTTTGTTATCTTGGGCCATCCCGCCTCAGGCGACTGACTGTGTGGAGTTTGCACATTCTCCCCGTGTCTGCGTGGGTTTCCTCCGGGGTGCTCCGGTTTCCTCCCACAGTCCAAAAATGTGCACGTTAGGTGAATTGACCGTGCTAAATTGCCCGTAGTGTTAGGTGAAGGGGCAAATGTAGGGGAATGGGTCTGGGTGGGTTGCGCTTCGGTGGGTCAGTGTGGACTTGTTGGGCCGAAGGGCCTGTTTCCACACTGGAAGTAATCTATTCTAATCTAATCTACTTATGTGCTTTGGGCTGCTTTGGCATTTATAAAAGTTTGAATTGATGTTTGTGTTAAATATTATTAACCCAAGAGTACCAAATACTAAAATATCTTTGTTTGTAGATATTGATTTGGTTTCTCTACCATTGAGGAAGGTAAATTGAGAATAGATCTTTCAAAGATTTCTGGTCAGTGAAAGTAAAACAATGAAATAAAATCAGAAAATGTCCATAATTCAGATGAACAGTTAAACTTTTGTAGCTTAACTCCAACAATAGTTAAGCTACTGGAGTTTCACAGGTTTCGCATTTTAAGGCTTGAGACACATTTGGGCTACATAAAGCACGACTTTTTCATAGCCCTTTCTCTAAAGGATGCTATAGCCCTTTCTCTAAAGGATACTATTGCTCAGCACCATACTTCAATGGCTCAAGGAAAATGCCCACTACCATCACCTTGGGGTAATTAGGAATGAACACTAAATGCTGTCTTGCTATACTGTCTGTATCCGGACTGAGTTTAATCAGATTGAAGATCAAACCTAAACTCTGCAGTCTTGCCACATCCAGTCAGGAATGGTGGTGGGTAATTAAACAACTCAATAGGGGAAGAGGAGGCACCACAAATATCCACTTCCTCAATGATGGAAGTGCTGAGCACAACAGTGCAAAAGGTAAGGCTGAAGCATTCACAACAATCTTCAGCCAGAAGTGCGAGTGGATGATCCATTGATACCTTTTCCAGTGATCCCTAGTATTATAGAAACCAGTTCCAATTCACATGAAATCAAAAATTGATGCACTGGATAGTGTAAGGATATGGGGTCTGAAGCCGTTTGCTCCAGAATTTGCCACTCCTGTAGCCAAGCTCTTCCAGTACATCGACCTAACAATATGGAAAGTTGCGCAGGTATGTCCTGTACACTAAAAGCAGGTCAAATCCACCATAGCCAGTTACTGCTCCATGAGTTTACTCTTGATCATAGGTAAAGTGATGGAAGGTGTGATCAGCAGTGCTATCCAGTAGCATCTGCTCAGCAATAACTGCTCAGTGGTGCCCAGTTTGGGTTCCGCAGGACCTATCAGCTCCTGACCTCATTACAGCCTTGGTTCAAACTTGGACAAAACAGCTGAATTTCAGAGGAGAAGTGAGAATAACAATGCTTGTTACCAAGGCTGCATCCGACCGAGTGTTGCATCAAGGAGCCCTAACAAATTATCCGCTGGCTGGAATCATGGTTGGCACGTAGGAAGATGCTCATGGTTGTTGGTCAGTCAGCTCAGTTCCAGGGCATCTCTGCAGAGTTCCTCAGGGTAGTATCCTAGGCCCAACCATCTTCTGCTTTATCAATGATCTCCCTTCATCAGAAGGTCAGAACTGAGGGTGTTTGTCAATGATTGCACAATGTTCAGCCCCATTTGTGACTGAGGTACGGAAGTAATCCATGTTCAAATGCAACAAAATTTGGACAATATCCAGGCTTAAAAATATGCTGCTGGAAAAGTGCAGCAGGTCAGGCAGCACCAAAGGAGCAGGAGAATCGACATTTCGGGCATAAGCCCTTCTTCAGGAATGCTTGAAGAAGGGCTTATGCCTGAAATGTCGAGTCTCCTGCTCCTTTGATGCTGCCTGACCTGCTGCGCTTTTCCAGCAACACATTTATCAGCTCTGATCTCCAGCATCTGTAGTCCTCACTTTCTGCTATTATCCAGGCTTAGGCTGACAAGTGGCAAATAGCATTTGTGCCACACAAATGTCAGGCTATGACCATCACCATTAAGAAACAATCTAACTGCACAAAGAGACCTTGAGATTTAGGTTCATAGTTCCTTGAAAACAGAGTCGCAGGTAGACAGAGTAGTGAAGAAGGCATTTGATATGCTTGCATTTATTGGTCACTGCGTTGAGTATAGGAGTTGGGAGGTCATGTTGCTGCTGTACAGGACATTGTTTAGGTAACTTGTGGAATACTGTGTTCAGTTCTAGCCTCCCAGCTATAGGAAAAATGTTAAATTTGAAAGGGTGCAGAAAAGATTTACAAGGATGTTACTGAGGTTGGAGGGTGTGAGCCACAAGGGGAGGCTGAATGGGCTGGGACTGTTTTCCCTGGAGCTTGAGGGGTGACATTATAGAGATTTATAAAATTATGAAGGGCATGGATAAGGTGAATAGTCAAGGTTGTTTCCCCAGGGTAGAGGAGCCCAAAACTAGAGGGCAGAGGTTTAAGGTGAGAGGGAAAAGATTTAAAAAGAACCTAAGGGTGGCATGTGTGTATGGAATGAGCTGCCAGAGGCAGTGGTGGAGATAGGTACAATTAGAATATTTAGAAAGCATTTGGATGGATATATAAATAGGAAGGGTTTACAAGGACATGGGCCAAATGCTGGCAAATGGGACTAGGTTAATTTAGGATATCTAGTCCTCCCACAGTCCAAAGAAGTGCAGGTCAGGTGAATTGGCCATGCTAAATTGCCCGTAGTGTTAGGTAAGGGGTAAATATAGGGGTATGGGTGGGTTACGCTTCGGCGGGTCAGTGTGGACTTGTTGGGCCGAAGGGCCTGTTTCCACACTGTAATATAATGTAATCTAAATCTAATCTAATGTAATCTAATCTAATCTAGTCAGCACGGATGAGTTGGAGAGAAGGGTTTGTTTCCGTGCTGCACATCTCTGACTCTATATGTACCACCCCTTGACATTCAATGGTGTTACCATCATTGAATCCCGCATTGTCAATGTGCTTGGGGTTATCATTGACCAGAGACTGAACTGGACCTGCCACGTAAACACAGTGGCTACAAGAGTAGGTCAGAGGCTAGGACTACGGTGGCAAGGAACTCTCCTCCTGACTCCCTAAAGCTTGACCTTCATCTATAAGGCATAAGTCAGTGTGATGGAGTACTTCCAGTTTGCCAACATAAGTGCAGCTTGATACCATCAAGAGCAAAGCAGCACAACATCCGCAAGCATTCTTTCCCTCCACCACTGACAATCGGAAGCTGCAGTGTATACTATCTGCAAGATGCACTGCAGAAATTTGCCAAAGCTCCTCAGACAGCACCTTCCAAACCCATTTAGAACAATTAGGACATCACTACCAGCAAGTCTCCACCTCTTTTGAGGCTTGCAGTGAGAAAGTAGTGGGAATAAAATAGTAATCCATTATCAAACACAGTAGCCCATTTATATTGGCCACTTAGGAAAACTCCTGTGATCTTTGTTGCAAATAGGAGGTCAGTGAAATTGCTGTATTTTGGGACTGATAAAAGCAAAACAGATCATGGGATCTGCTCTTGAGTCTCCCTTAAAACATGTTTGGGTTACAGAATTCAAGGAAATCACAAACCGTTCTGGGAAGGACCTGCAAGGTGTTGACACTTGGAGACAATGGGCACATCATCTGTGTTTACACTGGTTGGTCTGGTGGTCTCCAATGTCCCACTAATGCACTGAGAAGGGTAAACAGTTATGCTTTAAGCTATCCATTTACTTGGAGAATAAAAGAGAGTTGTTGTCTTGATATTCCAATTAGCATTTCTACCTGGATATGAGGCACATGTAATTCATGTTGCCTTGGAGGTGGGTTTTGAAATGGAGAGAATCCTTATAAAAGCATCCAAGGAGCAGGAGAATCGATGTTTGGGGCATCATCAGATTCCTGATGAAAGGCTTATGCCTGAAACATCAATTCTCCTCCTCTGATGCTGCCTCACCTACTGTGCTTTTCCAGCACTATACTCTAGGAATAGGGCCAGTCAAAGACAGAAGTGGGAGGTTATGTGTGGACCCTGTGGAGATCGGAGAGGTGCTAAATGAATATTTCTCATCTGTTTTCACTCAGGAAATGGATAATATTGGAGAGGAGATGACTGAGATATGGGCTACTAGACTAGAAAGGATTGAGGTTACTAGGGAGGAGGTGTTATCAATTCTAGAAGGTGTGAAAGTAGATAAGTCCCCTGGGCCAGATGGAATTTATCAGAGGATTCTCTGGGAAGCTAGGAAGGAGATGGTGGAGCCTTTAGCCTTGATCTCTGAGTTGTCATTGTCTACAGGTTTAATACCAGCAGACTGGAAGATTCCACATGTGCCCTTGTTCAAGTAGGGCAGTAGAGGTGACCCAAGTAACTAAAGACCAGTGAGCCTTATGTCTGTTGCAGGAAAAGTTTTGGGCAGCAATATAAGTGATAGGATTTATAATCATCTAGCAGGCAACAATTTGATTGCAGATAGTCAACATGGTTTCATCAAGGGCAGGTCATGTCTCACAAATCTCATTGAGTTTTTTTGAGAAGGTGACCAAGCATGTGGATGAGGGTAGGACAGTTGATGTGGTGTACATGGACTTCAGTAAAGCCTTTGATAAGTTTCCATATGGTAGGCTTTTGGAGAAAATGCAGAGGTATGGGATTGAGGGTGATTTAGCAGTTTGGATTAAAAACTGGCTTTCTGTAAACAGGCAGCAAGTGGCGGTTGATAAAATATTCAGCCTGGAGTCTGGTTACTAGTGGTGTGTCACAAAGATCTGTTTTGGGACCACTGCTGTTTGTCATTTTTATAAATGACTTGGACGCAGGCATAGGTGGATTGATTAATAAGTTTGCAGATGACATTAAAGTCGGTGGACAATGTGGAAGAATGTTACAGGTTGCAGGGGGACTTGGAAAAACTGTAGAATTGGGCTGAGAGGTAGCAAATGGAGTTCAATGCAGTTAAATGTGAGGTGATTCACTTTGCCTTCCTGTTATTCTTCCCAGAATACTGGGTCAATGGAAAGATTCTTGAGAGTGTCCATGTACACAGATTCCTGATAGTTGCCACCCAGGTTGATAGTGCTGTTAAGAAGGCATGCAGTGTGTTAGGTTTTATTGGTAGAGGGATTGAGTTCTGGAGCCATAATGTCATGCTGTAACTGTACAAAATGTTAGTGCGGCCTCACTTGGATTATTGTGTATAGTCCTGGTCGCCCATTACAGGAAGGATGCGGAAGCATTGGAAAAGGTGCAGAGGAGATTTATCAGGATGTTGCCTGGTCTGGAGGGAAGGTCTTATGAGGAAAGGCTGAGGGACTTGAGGCTGTGCTCATTGCAGAGAAGGAGGCTAAGAGGGGATGTAACAGAGACATATAAGATGATCAGAGGATTAGATAGGAGAGACAGTGAGAGTCACTTTCCTAGGATGAGGGTGTCGGCTTATACGAGGGGACATTGCTGCAAATTGAGGGGTGATAGATTTAAGACAGATGTCAGAGACAGGTTCTTTACTCAGAGAGTGGTAAGGGTGTGGAATGTCCTATCTGCCAATGTAGTTAACTCAGCCACATGAGGGGTATTTAAACCGTCCTTAGATAAGCATATGGATAATGATGGGATAGTGTAGGGGGATGGGCATAGATTAGTTCACAGGTCGTTGAAACATTGAGGGCTGAAGGGCCTGTTATGTACTGTATTGTCCTACGTTATAAGGTAAACCGTTTAAGCTGAGATGAGGAATGTCTTCACCCAGACTGTGGTGAACCTGTGAATACACTACCACAAAAAGCATACGAGACCAAAACACCACAATAGTTTGGTGGTGCAGTGGTTAGCACTGCTGCCACACAACACCAGGGTCAAGGGTTCGATTCCAGCCTTGGGCAGCTGTCTGTGTAGAATTTGCATGTTCTCCCCATGTCTGCATAGGTTTCTGTCAGGTCCTTTGGTTTCCTCCAACAGTCCAAGATGTGCAGATTAGGTGGATTGGCTGGCTAAATTACCCTGTAGTGTTCAGAGATGTGCAGGTTAGGTTTGGTTAGCCATGGTAAATTTGGATTTTCTTTAGAGATAGGTTGCAGCTGTGAGTGTGGGTAGGATGCTCTTTGGACGGTTGGTGCAGACTCAATGGGCCGAATTATCTCTTTCTACACTGTAGGGATTCTTTGATTCTATATTGTATGATTTCATAAAGAAATTGGGCATGTCCTTTAATCCCTTTAGCCCAAAGTGGCAAAAGGATATGGAGTTGAATGATTGACCATGATCATAAATGAATAATGCAGCAGGCTAGAATGGCTGACTAACCAACTTCTGCTCTTGTTATCTATGGTTATTTGGTGAAATGTGGATTGTGTAGTAATGTTGAAATCTGCAAAGATATTATAACACTGATATGCAATTCACTTATATTGTCAGAGAGTTACAAAGTGTTTATAACACAGAAATTCGGTCCAACGGATCTATACCAGTGTTTTTCAAGCTCTGTACCTCTCTTTGTCCAAGCCTATCAATATATCTTCCCATTATTTTCTAAACTGATTGATTGTCTTTCTTCCTCTTGAATGCATTAATTCATTTTAATTGAACTGGCCTCAACTATTCTCTCGTGATAGCATGTTACATACACTTATCATTGTCTGGATAGGGAAATTTCTCTTAATTATGATATGTATAATTTGTTTTATTGCACAGTGTGATCAAGGAAAAACAAGCAATAGATTTAAGAGTGTGCTAAAAATTAACCCATATGGAATAGGAATATTTATTAAATGAGTGTTTTGAAACTTTAAAAATTCATTACTAATGGCAGGGGAGATGCATCAGGTCAAAAGTAACAATACAAAAATATACAAATATATTAATGGTAGGTTTAGGTGAAGAGCCAGAACTCAAAGTGCAAGAAGCCTTCACATTGAACAAGGCATAACAGAAGATCAAATAAGTCTGGAACAGATTAGTTTGCAACAATATTGGGAAATCATGTAAATTGTGAGAAGAATACTCCTGCTTAACAAATACCCCTCTCCTTGATTAATAAAGCAGATAACAAAGAATGAAGTTACACATAGAGTTATAGAGAAATACAGGATGGAGACAGACCCTTCAGTCCAAGTTGTCCATGCTGACCAGATATCTTGTATAAATTTGGCCATATCCCTCTAAGCCCTTCCTATCTATATACCCATCCAGATGCTTTTTAAATGCTGTAATTGTACTAACCACCACTTCCTCTGGCAGCTCATTCTGTGCACACACCACCCTCTGTGTGAAAAAAAGTTGCCCCTTAGGTTCCTTTTATAACATTCCCCTCTCACCTTAAACTTATACCCTCTAGTTTTGAACTCCCCCACCTTGTCTATTTACCGTATGAGTGCCTCTCATGATTTTATAAACCTCTAAGGTCACCCCTCCGCTTCTGACATTCCAGGGAAAATATTCTCAGCCTATTCAGCCTCTCCCTATAGCTCACACCGCCAACGCTGGTAACATCCTTGTAAATATTTTCTGAACCCTTTTAAGTTTCACAACATCGTTCCAGTAGGAGGGAGATCAGAATGCATGCAGTACTCCAAAAGTGGCCTACCTCCTGTACAGCCACAACATGGCCTCCTGACTTCTATACTCAGTGCACTGACCAATAAAGGCAAGCATACCAAATTCTTCTTCACTATCTAATCTATCTGTGATTAGATTCCAAGGAACAATGAACCTGCACTCCAAGGTCTCTTTGTTCAGCAGCACATCCAGGACCTTACCATGAAGCGTCTAAGTCCTACCCTGATTTGCCGTTCCAAAATGCAGCACCTCACATTTATTTAAATTAAATTCCATCTGCCACTGCTTGGCCATTGGCCCTTCTGTTCAAGGTCCAATTGTATTCTGAGGAGAAAGTGAGGACTGCAGATGCTGGAGATCAGAGCTGAAAATGTGTTGCTGGAAAAGCATAGCAGGTCAGGCAGCATCCAAGGAGCAGGAGAATCGACGTTTTGGGCATGAGCCCTTCTTCAGGAATGAGGAAAGTGCATCCAGCAGGCTAAGATAAAAGATAGGGAGGAGGGACTTGGGGGAGGGGCGTTGGAAATGCGATAGGTGGAGGGAGGTCAAGGTGAGGGTGATAGGCCGGGGTGGGGGCGGAGAGTTCAGGAAGAAGATTGCAGGTTAGGAAGGCGATGCTGAGTTCGAGGGATTTGACTGAGACAAGGTGGGGGGAGGGGAAATGAGGAAACTGGAGAAATCTGAGTTCATCCCTTGTGGTTGGAGGGTTCCTAGGCAGAAGATGAGGCGTTCTTCCTCCAACCGTCGTGTTGCTATGGTCTGGCGATGGAGGAGTCCAAGGACCTGCATGTCCTTGGTGGAGTGGGAGGGGGAGGTTGAAGTGTTGAGCCATGGGGTGGTTGGGCTGGTTGATCCAGATGTCCCAGTGGTGTTCTCTGAAACGTTCCGCAAGTAGGTGGCCTGTCTCCCTAATATAGAGGAGGCCACATCGGGTGCAGCGGATGCAATAAATGATGTGTGTAGAGGTGCAGGTGAATTTGTGGCGGATATGGAAGGATCCCTTGGGGCCTTGGAGGCAAGTAAGGGGGAGGTGTGGGCGCAAGTTTTGCATTTCTTGCGATTGCAGAGGAGGGTGCCGGGAGTGAAGGTTGGGTTGGTGGGGTGTGTGGACCTGACGAGGGAGTCACTGAGGGAGTGGTCTTTTCAGAACGCTGATAGGGGAGGGGAGGGAAATATATCCCTGGTGGTGGGGTCCGTTTGGAGGTGGCAGAAATGACGGTGGATAATACGCTGTATATGGAGGTTGGGAGGGTGGTAGGTGAGGAACAGTGGGGTTCTGTCCTGGTGGCGATTGGAGGGGCGGGGCTCAAGGGCGGAGGAGCGGGAAGTGGAGGAGATGCGGTGGAGGGCATCGTCAATCACTTCTGGGGGAAAATTGCGGTCTTTGAAGAAGGAGGCCATCTGGGTTATACGGTATTGGAACTGGTCCTCCTGGGAGCAGATGCGGCAGAGACGAAGGAATTGGGAATATGGGATGGCGTTTTTACAGGGGGCAGGGTGGGAGGAGGTGTAGTCTAGGTAGCTGTGGGAGTCGGTTGGTTTATAGTAAATGTCCGTGTTGATACGGTCGCCCGAGATAGAAATGGAAAGGTCTAGGAAGGGGAGGGAGGAGTCTGAGACGGTCCAGGTGAATTTGAGGTCGGGGTGGAAGGTGTTGGTAAAGTGGATGAACTGTTCAACCTCCTCGTGGGAGCACGAGGCAGCGCCGATACAGTCATCAATGTAGCGGAGGAAAAGGTGGGGGGTGGTGCCAGTGTAGCTGCGGAAGATGGACTGTTCCACATTTCCTACGAAGAGGCAGGCAGAGCTGAGGCCCATACGGGTGCCCATGGCTACTCCTTTGGTTTGGAGGAAGTGGGAGGATTGGAAAGAGAAGTTGTTGAGGGTGAGGACTAGTTCAGGCAGTCGAAGGAGGGTGTCAGTGGAAGGGTTCTGGTTGGTACAGCGGGAAAGGAAGAAGTGGAGGGCTTTGAGTCCTTCATGATGGGGCATGGAGGTGTACAGGGACTGGATGTCCATGGTGAAGATAAGGCGTTGGGGACCGGGGAAGTGAAAATCATGGAGGAGGTGGAGGACGTGGGTGGTGTCCCGAACGTAGGTGGGGAGTTCTTGGACTAAGGGGGACAGGACCGTGTCGAGGTATGCAGAGATGAATTTGGTGGGGCAGGAGCAGGCTGATTCCGAGGTAACCACCATAGAGTCATAGAGATGTACAGCATGGAACCAGACCCTTCGGTCCTACCCGTCCATGCCGACCAGATGTCCCAACCCAATCTAGTCCCACCTACCAGCACCCGGCCCATATCCCTCCAAACCCTTCCTATTCATATACCCATCCAAATGCCTCTTAAATGTTGCAATTGTACCGGCCTCCACCACATCCTTTGGCAGCTCATTCCATACACGTACCACCCTCTGCGTTAAAACGTTGCCCCTTAGGTCTCTTTTATATCATTCCCCTCTCACCCTAAACCTTTGCCCTCTAGTTATGGACTCCCCGACCCCAGGGAAAAGACTTTGGCTATTTATCCTATCCATGCCCCTCATAATTTTGTAAACCTCTATAAGGTCACATTTCAGCCTCCGACACTCCAGGGAAAACAGCCCCAGCCTGTTCAGCCTCTTCCTGTAGCTCAGATCCTTCAACCCTGGCAACATCCTTTTAAATCTTTTCTGAACCCTTTCAAGTTTCACAGCATCTTTCTGATAGGAAGGAGACCAGAATTGCACGCAATATTCCACCAGTGGCCTAACCAATGTTCTGTACAGCCGCAACATGACCTCCCAACTTCTGTACTCAGTACTCTGACCAATAAAGGAAAGCATACCAAACACCGCCTTCACTATCCTATCTACCTGCGGCTCCACTTTCAACGAGCTATGAACCTGCATTCTAAGGTGTTTTTGTTCAGCAACACTCCCTAGGACCTTACCATTAAGTGTATAAGTCCTGCTAAGATTTGCTTTCCCAAAATGCAGCACTTCGCATTTATCTGAATTAAACTCCATCTGCCACTTCTCAGCCCATTGGCCCATCTGGTCAAGATTCTGTTGCAATCTGAGGTAACCCTCTTCGCTGTCCACTACACCTCCAATTTTGGTGTCATCTGCAAACTTACTAACTGTACCTCTTATGCTGCATCCAAATCATTTATGTAAATGACAAAAAGTAGAGGGCCCAGCACCGATCCTTGTGGCACTCCACTGGTCACAGGCCTCCAGTCTGAAAAGCAACCCTCCACCACCGCCCTCTGTCTTCTACCTTTGAGCCAGTTCTATATCCAAATGGCTAGTTCTCCCTGTATTCCATAAGATCTAACCTTGCTATTCAGTCTCCCATGGGGAACCTTGTCGAACGCCTTACTGAAGTCCATATAAATCACATCTATTGCTCTGCCCTCATCAATCATCTTTGCTACTTCTTCAAAAAACTCAATCAAGTTTGTGAGACATGATTTCGCACGCACAAAGCCATGTTGACTATCCCGAATCAGTCCTTGCCTTTCAATATACATGTACATCCTGTCCCTCAGGATTCCCTCCAACAACTTGCCTACCACTGAGGTCAGGCTCACAGGTCTATAGTTCCCTGGCTTGTCTTTACCGCCCTTCTTAAACAGTGGCACCACGTTTGCCAACCTCCAGTCTTCCAGCACCTCACCTGTGACTATCGATGATACAAATATCTCAGCAAGAGGCCCAGCAATCATTTCTCTAGCTTCCCACAGAGTTCTCGGGTACACCTGATCAGGTCCTGGGGATTTATCCACCTTTAACCATTTCAAGACATCCAGCACTTCCTCCTCTGTAATCTGGACATTTTGCAAGATGTCACCATGTATTTCCGTACAGTCTATATCTTTCATATCCTTTTCCACAGTAAATACTGATGCAAAATATTCATTAAGTATCTCCTCCATTTTTTTGTGGCTTCACACAAAGGCCGCCTTGCTGATCTTTGAGGGGCCCTATTCTCTCCCTTTTGTTCTTTATATATTTGTAAAAACCCTTCTCTGTCCACTACACCTCCAATTTTGGTGTCATCTGAAACTTACTAATCATACCTCCTAAGTTCACATCAAAATCATTTATATAAATGACAAAAAGCAATGATTTTTAAGCAAATGCAGGTCTAGGAAATGGAAAACTACAGAATAGAGTGAGGATTGTAATGAGGTGGAGGGCAACTGGTGGTTAGAAGACAGAGAGAATAACTATGCAAGACAGCATGGGGTGAAAGTGATCATGTGAAAACAAAAGATAGGTCCTGAGGATGTGTTAAAGGTTACAAGAAAATAGCAGAAAATAAAGGGTAATGTGGAAAATCTGGCAATTAAAAGACTGTCATGACCAAGAAAAGTAGGTAGACCCTAGGTATGTGGGCCACCTTGCCAGCCTTCAGGAAAGGGAAGAGGTGAAAGGGTGAATCTATAGCCATTATTTGGGAAGGTTGCCTTAATTGTGTGTTCTATTGAGGATGCCATATATACAAATACAGAAGGGCTCCTCTTTTGACTCGAGAACCTGGGTACAGATCCTGCTTGAGTTAATCATTGCATTGCTGTTGTTGGGGTTTATTACATCTGGAAGTAAATGGCCAGTGGGTTAATGGGCAATGTGTTTATTCAGCAGTGCATGGTTTTATGTTCGGTATGTGGAGCAAGCATAGGATCTAATTAATTGCATTAGATATGTTGGAAATAATTTCAGACAATTTCTTACTGTTTTCATTGTTTGAGGCCAGGATTGGGAGAAGAGTCCATTTGGGAGGATTATATGCTGTTCAGAGATTTATTGTTTGATAACTGGTTCAATGTTCAGTGATTCCCAAAGTTTATTATTGAAGTTTAATATTCTACTCCGCTTGCTCCGTTTGAATCAATGAGTCGAAAAGTGTGGCACTGGAGAAAACACATTAGGTCAGGCAGCATCCGAGGATCAGGAAAGTCGACGTTTCAGGCATATGCCCTAATGAAGGACTTATGCCTGAAATGTCAACTGTCCTGCTCTTTGGATGCTGCCTGACCTGATTTTGCTTTTTCCACTGCCACACTTTTTGACTCTGACTCTACAGTATCTGCAATCCTCACTTTCTCCTAGGTGAATTAGTAATTAGTTAATTGTTCATGATCTCGGTGAGTGTCATAGGATAGTCAAAAAGCATAAATGTTTTGACTAATTGCACAACAGAAATAAAGTAGCATGTCTCATACAAATAAAACAATCTATAAGATTGCTGCATTTTTCTGCTATTTCAATATTATATTAGGCTTTTACATATTAAATCTGCATTATTTCTTTCCCTCCTTGTGTATTTGAGGTGCTCTGGTAATTTCACAAGTCTCAGCTATCCTTTGGCATCCTGCTTAGGCACTGAGTATGAAATTTCTTTTCAAATGTGAGAGGTGTCATATCCAAACCCGATTCTCCCCACACCCATCCATGTGCATCCATACTTCCCAGCAAACGCCATTCAATAACGATTCTAGCCAATTTCTATTTCATTTCTGCCTTCCCACATAGGCTGTTGGGTAGTTGTAAGTTCCATCTACTGCAAGATCAACTAACACTACAAAATCCAGAATTGAGCCATAGTATCTTCCTGATTTGTATGGTTGAGTAGCATGTTCAGCAGCATGTTTAACTTAATAAATCAATATATATATTTAACATGTTAATAACAAAATCAGTATCATACTTAAGTTTTGTATTGTAAAATTTCTTGATCAATTTTATTTTTCTTTGGCTATTGCTCGGTTTATAATACTTACTCCCACATTTCTCATTCCCACATGCTGATCATATCAGGCCACTCATCAATCAGATGTCTGCTTGTATGATCTCAACTCCACTCATGCTGTTTCAAATGATTGCTAGTGGATTGAGTGATAACAACCATAACTAATAGCTTTCTCTCTTGCTCTGTCTGTTGAAAATTTCTCCCTATCTCGCTCCCTCCTTTTATTTTCACCTCTTGATGAAAATATAAATTGAGACACTTTCTTTCTTGATCATAATACCATGTGTTTGTAATGAAACCTGCCTTCCTTGTGTTATATGCTGTGGCATCATAATGAAAAGATTCATGGAGTTTTCATCGCTGAAGTAATTAAGACTTCAAACTCAAATGCTTCAAACTCACAACCTCTACCATCTAGAAGGACAAGGATAGCAAGAGTACTACCACCTGCAAGCTCCCCAGTCACCATCCTGACTTGGAAATATATCACTATTTCTTTGGTGTCATTGGGTTAAAATCCTGAAATTTCCTTCTTAACAGTATTTGGTAATGGACTTGAGTGGTTCAGGAAGGCAGTTCATCACCACCTTCTCAAATGCAACTCGGAATGGATAATAATCGCTGGTCCAGCCAGTGATGCTCACATCCTATGATGAATTTTTAAAAATTCCATTGTTTTACGAATATAATTTTATCATTTCCCTAAACAGACCTTTTGAATTGTAAATCTTTACCTGCAATGAATTGTCCAGTACTCATACTGCACGCTGGATGACATAGATGTATACTGCAAACTCTCATGGTCTGACCTAAAATATTTCCAGTATCCTCAAAGTGGTCTGTTTTCCCTGAGAGAAATTAGGTTGTGCAATGAAAGTTTGAAGGATGAAATTGGGCGGATTTACGTGTAAGTATATAGTTGCAGAACCATATAAGCTAATAGTGATAAAAGCATTTCTGGCCATGCTGGACAAGATTTTGGGATTAATATGCTTTGCCTGGAGGTAACTTCTGTACGTAACATGACAAGCAGAAAGGGAACGTGTTGTATTCCTAATATGAAATGTTTTGACTTGGCTTTGTACCTATTATTTCTCATTTGTAAAGTAGATTCCAGCTGTACATTTGTGGATAGGTGTGAATGGAGAGACACATGATTTATTACAAATAGAATAGAAAAACCTTAACTATCATGGGCTGCTCTCATGCACCTCCTGGTGGTCAGTAAACTAAACTTAAAAGATTACATTGTTAAATTTATTGAGCCATTTTGTTATAAGCACACATTATATTGCCATTCCCTCTCTGTCATTGGGTAAATATCCTGGAATTCCATTCCACACAGCACTGTTGGTGTACCTACATCAGGTTACTGCAGTGCTTCAAGAAAGTGGATTACTACTTGCCCCTACACAAGGGCAAATGGGAATGAACAGTAAATGGTGACAGCCTAGGAAAGAATATATTTTTAAAAGCAGGCAAAGGATTTGATTTGTTGGTTGGTGATAGCCTAGAACGAAAAGGGAGGTAGAAGAAAAAGTCTTTTGAAAATACTTCTTTTTCCATGTATGATTGTTCATCATCTTAAATTCTACAAAATTCATTAACTATAACTGTTCATTTGCATTGTGACACTTTTTCTGTAATAGTCTGTGCCATGTTCCGTGCAGGGACAGTTGAAACTCTCACTGGTGTGGATCTCATTGGCTGAAAACAGGTTTCTCTTTATTGCTACTGTCATGAGTATTTATTATTCTTTTATTTTGTATAGAACAAAGAACAACGCAACAAGGTCAGGTGTATTTTCTGCACACACAGACCGGGGTGAGCACATGGCACGATCCTCGAGTACCCAGGTAAAGGAAGCCTGGCCTAATGGGTCTACTTTGTTGATGGAGAGATTTAACAAAAGGATAATGGTTTCAATTTCCATCCCAAGGTGTTTATAAGGACCACATCTTCAGATTCTTCTAAACTTGGCATATGAATTTGGAGATACTTCTCTATTTCTGGCCTGCAGTTTGGTTTGATAGGCAAAAAAAAATCATATTTACATTTTTAATGATTTGAGTTTTAAACATGCTTAAACTCTTTAGTCAGAGATGGAGATGTTTGCTGCATTTCCATTCATTACTACTACCATACTGAAGCAGTCTGTATCAGCATGCAGAACTACCTAGATAACATTCCAACTTTGGCAGATGAGTTGCATTTGTGTCACACATTGTCAGACAATGACAATCTCGTCAAGAGTGAATCTAACCACTTCCACATGATGATCAACAGCATTGCCATCTCAGAAACCCACACCATCAACATCCTGGGAAATTATATTTGACCAGAAACTTAACTAGATGAGGAATGTAAATACCATAGCGACAAAAACAGGTTAGATACTGGGAATTCTGCAGCAAGTATCTCACCACCTGACTCCCGAAAGTCTTCCCACCATCTACAAAGCTCAGCTCAGGAGTGTCATGGAATATTTCCCATTTACTGAAATGAGTGCAGCTACAGCAACACTCAGAAGCTTAGCTCCACCCAGGGCAAAACAGTCTGCTTGATTAGCATCCCTATTGTCGACCTTAAACACTCACTTTTCCCTATCATCCACACACTGTCACAACAGTGTGTATCATCTACAAGATGTGCTATAGTTGCTGTAGTCAAACTTCCCTCCCCATCATCTTCCAATCCTGCAAACTCTACCATTTGCAGGAACAAGGGCCATCAAATCCACCTGTAGTATTTCCCTCCAAATTACCCACCAATCTGACTCTTGGAAATATGATGCTTTGCCTCACTGTAACAGGATTGAAATGTGAGAGCTTATTTCCTTACAGTACTGCAGGTGTGACAACACTCTAACAATTCAAGAATGCACTCAAGCAATTTGCATGGGCAAACAGTGCTGGCCTTGTCAGATATACTTGTTTGCCGATTAACGAATCTACCATTCATTGTCCTGTCAGTGCATTTCAGATTCTAGCTGATTTATAAAACAAAATGATGTCGCCATTGATTCGTTTGCTGTTTACCTTAATCACTATCCTGTGGCTCTACTAGTAGGTCCAGTTTTTCTTTATTTACTGTGTCGAGACTTATCATGAGTTTGGACATTTCTATCAAATCTTGCTAATCTTCTCTTTTCAAAGGAGAACATCCCACCTTCCATGGATTCTTCATTCTTGTAAACCTAAATTTGGGAATTATCCCCTTGACAAAACCTTGCCATTAATAATGGCTAAGTAGGGACAAAGCAACTCTGAACAAGGTTGGAGAGTGAATCTACCCAAACTGCTGACCCAAACCAGCTGGCACCCAACTAAATAATATTTTCAGCAGAGATCTAATAATAGGTTAGCTGCTTTTAATCTTGATTAAAAATGTGAGGTGGCTGTGAAGAGGAGATGATTGTTTGAAAGAGAGAGAATGAGGTTGATAGAATTTTTGTAAAGGCTTTGAGTACAAGTGACAACCAGATTGGAGGAGGGACCTGGATTCGAAACCCACCTTTTCAGATGATGGAATTAGAATTTAATCAAAATCTGGATTGTCGGTTGTTGGAAAACCCCATCTGGTTCACAATTGTCATTTAGTGAAGACCTTACCCAATCTAACGTATGTGACTCCAGAACCATAGCAATGTGGTTGACTCTTAACTACCCTCTGAGCAGTTATGGATGGGCAACATTTGCAGGCTCAACCAGCAACTCCCACATTTAATACATGAATTAAAAATAATTTAAGTACCTGCTTTTAGAAGTGTAGTGGAGCATAGATGCATAGATAGGTGTTTTGTGGTAAATGTAAAATGTTTGTTGAAAAATTAGTTTCCATGTTCCTGTATATTTTGATAAGAACTACTAGTTGGATATGAATGTGAAATACCAGAGTATTTGCTTTTAGTGGACTTATTCCTTGGGATAAAGCCACTTGGCTAAGATGTGCAGCTAAAATGTAGATTAATGACATGGCAACCTGGTTTTCAGGCCTGTGCAGGTTTTAATGAGCTTGTATCTTGGGACACTATAGGCTTAGAACAGAAAATATCAGGTTTTTGGAATGCTCTGGTCTTTCTGACATTATGGAATTGTATTCTTTATAAATTTAATTGGTTTGGCGTGAAGTAAGCGGAGGTAGCCGTCTATGTTTTGTTTTGCAGGGATCTTAGCAACGTTAATTGTGAGGAACTAGGGCCTTTGCCTCCGGGTTGGGAAATCCGCAATACGGCCACAGGAAGAGTCTATTTTGTTGACCACAACAACAGGACAACACAGTTTACAGACCCACGGTTATCTGCTAACTTGCATTTTATTTTAAAGTAAGTAACCGAACAACCTTTTGCTACTGATTTCCCCATTCCCACCCACCTTTCTCAAAATTTCAAAGTGAATTTCAAGTATAGATTATGGATGTCCTATTATTGAAAATGGTATTGTGGGTTTTTCCAATGCAGCTGTTTAAACAGCACTTGAAAACAGATATTAACAGCAATCTGGAATCATTTGAACGTACGGCTTTTAGCAAATTTTCAATAAGAAAGAATTGCCAACTGCTCTGATTTATGTCAAGTCTTTCAGACAATTCACATATATGTTTTGTTACCAAGTGGTTTCTCTTTCATATCCTGCCCTTTACTCATAATATCTTGCTTTGAGGAAAAAAAAAAGGACTTTGTTTGATGATGATCCCATCTGATTGTTCAAATAAATGTGCTTAGCATTTCTCTTTGGTGGCAAACACATTAGGTGTCTGTCGCAGTTTCCTCCTGTGTAGAAGAACTACTTGATCTATGATCTGATAGAAATAACCAGTAGCAAAATAGGGTAGAGTTTCAGTATCAAAGACCTAAAAGCTGAAAAATAGCTAAGCAATTTGTATCAAATAAAACTTCCCAGTACTGTTGATTTGAAATTGGCAGGGCAAGTGTTTAAAACCCAAGTGAACACAAAGATTTGTGCAGTCAATGAACTTAAAGAATGAATCACCAAACAAAAGAATGTGCCAAATGTAGTACAGTCACTTAATAAGCATCCGTTGACTGGACGGTTTGCTTCAGAAGCAAATTTCTCTTGTTGAAAAGATATTTGTGTATGTTGTCATGAAGAAGATTGCTTATACTCGACATACTGCATTTATTCTTGATACTACAATGTCAGACTTGTGTTGAGGCACCAGTAATTGGTGCATCCAATAGCTCAATTTCTGAACTCATTTCTAATCATGCAGAAAATACCGTACAGTGCAAAAAATGCATTTGCGTTATTTTAGTTTTTGTGGGGGCTAATAGTATACTGAGTGTGAGCTTTGGAGCATTTGTATAAAGGGGAATTCTTTTCTGACTTTTTTTTTCTGTTTAAGAGTTTAAGCCAGCTACCTATAATGACAATTCAGTTTGTTAACCATGTTCCAAAACAGTGATCAGAGTTTTTTGGATGAAGGAAGAAATAGCCATGTAGCATTTGTCTCAGAAGGATTTGCAAATCTTGTCATTGAATTGTAACTGCCAGCCACTTAATGAGGATAAATTTAAAATACTTAATATTAGAACAAATACCCAAAAAGGACCATATGTTAACTATAACAGTCAAGCAACAATATAAATCAGGCCAAACATCAAGGATTATCAATGGAAATTCGATAAATCTATCTTTTTCATGATTATATATAGAAAAGACAATTGATAACTGGATTGCATTAGTAGTAATAGGGATGGCTGAAGAAATTGAGTTTCTGCTGTGCAAGAAATTCATAGAAACACTATTTGGAAAGCAATGTACCATTCTGACCATCTAATTCTCAAAGTTGTATGTTGTTAAGAAGGCAAAAATGCTGGTAATGGAGGCCATTGTACCTACCAAGATTGGCTGTAGAAAAAAAACAGTTGAATAACTTAGGATTATATACTTTGGAATAGATTGCAAAGACTGATTCTAAAATCTTTTAACTGTGGTGATGGATTCAGTGATGAAGGGGGTGCACATTTGAAAATCACATTAAAAGTTAGAAGTTGGTAGAACATTTTCCAGAAAGGTTAAGAACATTGTCAACGAAGATAGTTTGAAGTTGCTGTGCAAATGTAAATTTCTATAATCTCAAGGAGAAAAATTATTGAGCTGAGTGCTGCAATGGTGACTCGGTGAAATTCATCTATGAGGGATTTCTTTGGCCTTATGACCTATCATTTCCTTTTTAAATAAAAAAACAATGTTGTAGTTTTGAGACTAAAGTGATCATTTAAGAAAATTGTGCTGTAACCGTATTATTCAGGGTATACCTGATTATTGGTTATGATTGTTTTTCCTCATTGGGTCAGAAAATATTCATCATCTTGATGAATCATATATCAGGCTTGAAGGGCTAAAATGGCCTAAACTTGCTCCAATTTTTAAATTTAAGGTTCAGTTTAATTTTTAACAAAATAGTTCTCACCTAGTAGATCCTGTAAACATTGAGATGTTACTTTTTACTTTACTTCTTTATACTTTGCACTAGAGTATGCCATGAAACATTAGAATTGAAGAGCTTCAAGTGAAAAATATTAAGTGGGCTTTTTTAATAATTAATTCCTGTACTTTTTTTGTTTTAATTTCTTTATCATGGGTACTGTGCTACAGGAGGGACTCGAACCAAGGACCGAATCTACATTACCAACACACCAGGTGAAGTAATGAGAGCACTGCCTGAAAGATGAATAACTCCACTTTTTTCAAAGCCACTTCTTTGATCAGAGATGATTTGCATTAAGTGGGTGGCAGGAAAAGAGAAAATAATGTTGCAGTAATAGTATATCTGGTCTTCAAGCGGAGATGAACTCTGGGATAGGTATCCTTGGCTCTATTTAAAATTAGTCCGATCATAAAATACCCCACATTTAGCAAACATGACCTGCCTGATCTTTTGCAAGGGGTGGAGTTGTATATTTGGACTTTGCTTTTACTCTGGACCAGTGAGCAAATTTCAGTAAATGTGAATTTCAGAAAAAAATACTCCTAAAGTAAAAATCAATAATTTAAATGAGCATTTCATAAAAATTGTAACCAGAAAATGCCATGTGGCAGAACTAATTAGTAAATTTTTTTGCCTTTTTGCTTAAGAAGCAGAGATGGAGACAGGTAGACTAGGCCCCAAGTCCTGATGACTAGGAAAGGATGAAGATCCCAGCCAAAACTGAGGAGTTGGCTTTAATGAGAATTGATCTTCATTTGCCTCTTAAGGTTCACACAGAGTCTCTCTCCCACTCGTGCATCTGTAACTGTTCCACCACATGCATCTGTTCCTGTTGACATACCTTTCAACCCTTCTGCCATCCTAAATGTACTCTGCTTTTCTGCCCTACTACAAGTGCTGTTGTCCTTTCTGCCCTTCCATTTGTAAGAACCACCCTTATTCCAACTCCTCCAGTTTTTGGGAAGGGTGATGTCTGCCTTAACTCCTTCACCTTTTCCATCTGTGACATATCTTGCAATGTTCAGCAAATCGTGGGTTCCAATACTCCATCCCCTGCCATCTGCCCAGCAATTTTGATCTTCTTTGTCTCACACCCATGCTTGATATGTGGAACCTCCACTCCCAACAATGAGGAACCTCTGTATTCTGCACTTGTTCTGAGCCCCTTTCTCCTGCACCCGCCCAGCTTGAGGAACCTGTGAGTCCAACACCTGCCTGATAACAGTATGTGTGTCTCAACCCACTCTCTTACATCATCTCTCAGCACCCTCAGCAGCCTCCGCTTCGTTGTTGCCTTTCCAAGTGCACATGCCTCAAGCTGGATGAAGTTATTAATATTGCCATGCAGTTGTAGGCTTACTCGTAATCCTATAAGCAACAACAACAAGAGAGAAATTTTTGATTGGAGGAATGTCTCCTGCAAGGATTTTCCACTTGTACTTTCTATCTTTGGAACATTAGTGATGGGCTGCATAAGAACTGCCAAATGGACAAACTTGTTGTCCAGTTATAACATTTTGAGAGTTTAGAAAATTGACTAGGGTAAGCTAATGTGAAGATTGACCTTGGACATGAGAGATAATATGGAACAATTCTGTTATGTACGACAAGCTGGAAATATGTTGCTAGCTCCTAAATATGAGAAATCAGAAAATAGCTAGTTATGATTCATGTGTTGCACTTCCAAACTCTCAATTGAAGATGAAACTGCCAAAAGTAAAAGGTCTATAATAGGGTGTTGAAGTTTTAAGAAAGCATTGCATTGACTTCGCTGTTTAGACTGACTTAACTTTCTTGCCGCGTGAGTGGGTTAGTTGTTGTGCAGGTATCATGGTCATCAATTTTCCGTAAACTAAGTCATGTTGTTTGTCTTGTGTTTCACCTCGGAAAAATTATTTTAAAATTGGAATTATCTAATCGCTAATGGAGCAGTTTTGCAGAACACGCTTTAATTTTGGTACTTCTGAGCTGCTGCAAAGTGAAATAGTCACAAAGTACTTAGTTAGTTCAGAAGCAGGTAGTCAATTGTGGATAGATAGAAAATAGGTTAGGTTTTCATTAATGTTTCATGTGTAAATTTGTACGTGGATTCAAAAGTGAATTATATTTTTGAGTCTTTTGTTGTGTATTAGTTGCTTTTTCAAAGAAGATTAGCAAAGTAGCGTATGCCAGAATTTCATTGCTAACCAAGACAAACGAGAAAACTTTGAGAAATAGATAAAATCTAGAGCAAGCAGATTTAAGAATGAAAGGTTGTCAATCATTCTTTGAAACTAAAATGTGCTGCTTTCGGAACTCATTCCTCCTGAATATAAATTTGATTTCAGTGCTTCTATATGCAAACTATAGTCCTGATGGGAATGGATTGCAGATTCAC
The DNA here is from genome assembly GCF_037043375.1 of Chiloscyllium plagiosum. NCBI lineage: Eukaryota > Metazoa > Chordata > Chondrichthyes > Orectolobiformes > Hemiscylliidae > Chiloscyllium > Chiloscyllium plagiosum. The sequence continues at coordinate 51,766,940 of NW_028270163.1, read as the reverse complement.
TTTAATTTCTAAAAGCTGTGGCCTATCTATGGCTTGCATGATTGACTAACTGTTTTAATGATCTTCAGCAACAAAACCAGAAATTGCTGGAAAATCTCAGCAAGTTTGGCAGCATCTTTGGAGAGAAATCTGAGTTAATGTTTTGAGTCCAGTGTTCATCTTCAAAATCCATGTATCTTCAAATTTGACTAGCTTTCTTGTGTGACGTGTTTTTGGAGGTGTGACGTAAGATGTTGTTGCAGTCCAGTTGCGACTTCCATTTAACTCAAAGTGCTGTACTGTCTCTTTGAAAGAAGTATCCACTTCCCTGTTTTACCACAGTCCCATGGCTTTTACACTTTCAATTACATGTCCAGTTCCTCTTCAAAATAACCACTTATTGAGTCATCTTGAATATTCGTTCATATGTTGAATTTCAGGTTTTCATAATCTTCTTAAAACTGATTCATTCATTTCCCTTGGTTTTGCCCTTTCCCATGAACTCTTAGTAGTTGCAACTGCAACTTAGTTGCATCTGTTATTCTTATTTTGCGTAGTGGGTGGCACGGTGGCACAATGGTTAGCACTGCTGCCTCACAGCGCCAGAGACCCGGGTTCAATTCCCGCCTCAGGCGACTGACTGTGTGGAGTTTGCACGTTCTCCCCATGTCTGCGTGGGTTTCCTCCGGGTGCTCCGGTTTCCTCTCACAGTCCAAAGATGTGCAGATCAGGTGAATTGGCCATGCTAAATTGCCCGTAGTGTTAGGTAAGGGGTAAATGTAGGAGTATGGGTGGGTTGCGCTTCGGCGGGTCGGTGTGGACTTGTTGGGCTGAAGGGCCTGTTTCCACACTGTAAGTAATCTAATATAATCTAATCTAATTCCTTTTGGTCGACCTTTTGCTCTTTTTGATTGGCTAATATTCCCATGCTTTATCCAGGGTCATAGTATGAGACACTCAGAATTTGATTAAATAGGTCCAACGTCTCTTCTGGACTTCAATAATGAGTAATAGTTTCTGGAATTCAGTTCAGTTTGTCATATTGATAAGTTATGAAGTGCTGAAGAGCCTGTGTAATGCTCATGTTGGTCCCAAAAACCTGGATAAAATTTATAAACAAGGCTGACAAATCTGCAGTGCTTGCAAGAATTCTGAAGATGTCAATCTTGTGCAGTCAAGTGAAGAAAGAAGCACCATGTGAATTATACCCTTTCAATGAACTGGAGTTAACGAATTGTGAATTTTCAGAATTGATTTTGTTAATTCACTCGTTCTCTGTGCAGATGAATTGTATTTAGAAATCTAATGAGGTGTTGATCATACATTTTAATGTAATTTTTAAGCATCAGGTTAATACCTAAAATAGTTCCATCTATTGATAACTTTATAAAACACACAAATCATCTTCTTACCAATATTTTTTATCTTGCACTGATAGGAATGAGTGCTGTTACTTGAGTCCAACTTAGCAGCAATTTACTTTTCTGTCAAGCACTGATCATTTTACTCTGAATTGTATAAACTTGAACAACTTGAGATAGGTTTTTTTTGTCTGAGGAACCCAGAGTGAAGAATATTACTCAGCTTTACTGATAGAGTTCTCATGGTTGCATGTCTTAATAGCAAGGCAAACAAAAGAGTTGAAATGCAAGCATATAGTTTTGTGAAGCTTTGAAAAGATATTCCGTTTAGTCGTTGTAATTTTTATGTTAGAGGTGACTGCTGTAAAAGGCTATAATCGTAGCATGTGTATATCATGTAGCAGAATCTAAGAACTTTTTAAAAATGTTTGAGATCAGTTTACACGTGCGTGGTCAAATACTTTGAACATAAAAGTTATTTCTTCTTCCCATCTGGATCCGCATTCTCCCACCCACCTAAACCCACAATTTACTCTTCTACAGTTCAAACCATGCAGGTGTCCTGTTTCTAAGAACCTGTGAATATCTCTCTGTATTTGGCTGCTAGCAGATGTGGAAGTATGTTCTTGGGTGACTTGCTGTTTGATTATAAATATTTTCCTTTTTCTACCACTGCCCCCAAACTTCCCACCACACCCTGACTTGGAGACTGCCTAGCTTCCATTCATCACTACTACTGCTGATGAAACATTGCCAGAGTTTTTCAACATAGAGTTGTAGGCTCAATTCTCTGATCTATCAAGTACAGTTTCCTCATCCTTTATCACAAGTTAAATTGTTTTTAACAGGCGTTGCAAACATATGTGTATGTATTTTTTTAATGTTTAATTGTGCCTAATGTAAACTGGTATTCTTTAAGTCAATGAAATAGCCAAAGCAACAGATATTTGAAGGAAGTGTAAAGGTTATGGGCTCAAGGAAAAATTGTTTATAATAAGAAAAATTCTGTGGCCTGAAAATGCAGACAGTTTTCGGTAAATAGTCAGACACCACAGTGGCTGAGGGATGCTGCTTTATATGCTTCCCTTAGCAGAAGCATGTAATAAACATCATTATGAAAAACCACTATCCTATCTTGATGACTGTCTGCTTATCCAAACTTTATTTTCGCTTGTCTCAGTGACCTTTTCCTGGGCAGACTCCAATTCTGGTAATCTGAATGGGAACCACAAGCAGCTTATCTGTAAATCCATTTATTAAGGATCTAAGTCCATAAGTACATGGACTTTAAGGGGACTTCGTTCCTCCATTCAAATTAGGTTTTTCACTCTGTTCTCCCAAGTATCAAGCACCATTTTTTGGCGGGGACAGCAGACAAGTAACCTGGCCCCAGGCAACTGGCTGCTGACAGACGCATTAGCGTGTCCTGTGTTGACTTGCCCTCCAATTTTCCTTCATTCCCTCCTTGTGCAAGAAATATGTAATTTTAATTCATTGCAATCCCTTAATAACCTAAAATGCAGGAGCTTTTGGCACTGTGCTGGTACTTTTTAATGTGTCTTCCCCTTTTTGGTGCAGTTTACTGCAATTTTTGTTTGGTGCTGAACAAATATAACATATGAGGACAATTTGAATCGATTAGGAGTTCAGAAGAATGAAAGATCTCATGGAAACCTATAAAATTTTAACAGGAGTAGATAAAAGAAGGAGGTTGCTGATTTTAGGGGAGTCTAAAAGGGCCCAGAACTAGGGCCACAGTCTCAGGATTGGAGGGGGGGGGGGGGGGGGGGGGGGAATCTATTTTGGATTGAGATGAGAATTTCTTCACCCAAGTGGGTCTGTGGAATTCACTGTCTCAGAAAACAGTGGAGGCAAAAACATTGGATGGTTTCAAGAAGGACTTGGATATCGCACTTCGGGCTAAAGGGATCAAAGGAAAGCAGGAACGGGCTGATGAGTTGGATGATCAGTCCTGATCATATGAATGGCAGAGCAGGCTTGAAGGACCGAATGATTTAGTCCTATTCCTATTTTCTGTGTTTCTATGTAAGGGAAATTTGTGGGTCTGCACTACCTACCACCTCACATTTAATACAGGAAGCTGGTCTCTGCTCATGCATAGTTAAATGAACACACAGAGCTCCATTCAGTAGTTTCCAAATGTTAGTGAAATGTTTTAAGTTCTTTATGATGGGAAATCACCCTGTCAGTCCTTTTTCAACTTTGTAAAGAATCCAGATAGTGTGCTGACCTGCCTTTAACAAAGTTTCAGAACTCTACTTCACAACTGGTGCAGAACAAAAGTAGTACGAAGACCACCCCCTTTTAGAAGCCTTTCATTCTTCGAAGAAGGTCAAATCACCACTTTGACAAAATTAAAATTGCATTTATACAGCTTATTGCAAAAACAAGTTGTTTCAATGCCATCTGAAGAAAAGGTCTTTGCTTTTAAGTAAACAAAAGCATTACTTTGTGTTTGTGGATGTTTTGTTTAACTTTTTAATTATCTAGCATCCAGAGCTAAAATTTCATCCTTTTGTGCACCAATTAAGATAATGCTACAATAAGTTTATAAGTGATGTTTTTCCACATCTCTTCTATTCCAACTTGGTGAAGGCTTTCACTCCTAGTTTATTTCATGTTGCATTGTATTCTGAACAGATTCTACAATTCATAATCGGCTGCAAGTCAATTTTTGTTTGTTAGTTCTACTTTCATACTTGTTTCAATCTGGAAATTAAATAATGACATTTAATAAGCCATGAAAAGGATGTTACAACAGAGTTTCTGTTAGGTGTTAAGTTGTACTGTATTGGGATTGCTGAAGAGCTGATGTATCTCATTTAATCTCTCAGGTAAAAATTGTCGGTCTGCATTTTAGCTTTATTCTGTGTGCAAGTGAGGAAAATTTTTGTTGCTGCTTGGACATAGAGATCGAGATAGCTGTCTTTGGAAATATTGCAAGGAGAGAAATTAACCAGTTTGGAGTTGCTGCAGACTCTGCCCTTCAAAATTTGAATTTATGATATAATTGGCAATTTTTAAGAGCAAATAATTTGGCATGCTTGACTTGGGGGGAAAAAAAAGCCAAAAATCTTTGCGGTTTTTGTTTGTAAGACTATTACAGAAACACTTTGAGTTAAATTAAGTGACTGAGCTGAAAATGTGTTGCTGGAAAAGCGCAGCAGGTCAGGCAGCATCCGAGGAGCAGGAGAATCGACGTTTCGGGCATGAGCCCTTCTTCAGGAACTTCGATTCTCCTGCTCCTTGGATACTGCCTGACCTGCTGCGCTTTTCCAGCAACACATTTTCAGCTCTGATCTCCAGCATCTGCAGTCCTCCCTTTCCCCTTAATTTAAGTGACTGTCAAGATGGGTGTTTCACACTTGTATTATGGCAAAGTGACCCTAGTGTTGCTTCTATGTTGTGCTATTGTATTCCTCCTTTTCTTTAAAGCATTACTTAATTGTGTATTAAAAGTTTATTATAAAGCTAATGTACATGTGTCTTTGAAAGACAACAGGGAATCAGAGGAAAATGACAAAGTGTAGCTGTAATTCAATTAACAGCAGCCACTTCAGTAATACCCATCTTTACATTTCACCTTGTTCTTCTGTTGCCATGCCTTTTTTAATCATTATGTTGAGTGAAAATCTATCCTCTGTCAGAGTAACTCTTCAAAGGACCATTAGGATTTATTAATGCAAGTTGACTGTTTACTACTACTTCCTCCATAGAACGCTATCGTTTTTGTCTCTTTGTTCTTTTTTTACGCCATCCCCAATGAACCAGAAGTAGAGCCCAAAAACACAAAATGTTGGTAGTACTCAGCAATTTTTCAGCATCTGGGGAGAGTGAAACAAAATTAACATTTCAGGTGATGACCTTTCGCCAGAACCCATTTTTATAAAGTCAGGAAGACTGGTGAAGTGCTTTTCAGATTTCCAGATATTTTATAGAGTAAGATGTCATTTGTGGTCTCAATCATGTTTTTAATGCAGATTCCATAAGTAGTACAGAACTTTGTAGGATAAATTGTTGTCTTGTAGATTGATGGAAGCTAAGTTTATGCCTGCCAGAAACCTCAAAGTTCAGGTCCTTCCTCCTTCAAAGAGGCTAGTTGCTGTTGCATTCCTCATAGAATTCATTGCTGGGCAGCTTTGGTAGAAGCACAAAGCAGTTTGCCACCCCTTTCCAGTCAGACTGCAATAAAGGCCTTGAATAAGAAAATGAACAATAATCTACTCAAAAATTTGTATTACATTGGGACTCCTACAGGGATGGGGAGAACTTTCAATAAATCTGTTCAAATTCTTAAAACGTAAATTTTTGATGATGGAAGCTAATTACAAGAGATGAATGTGTACTTTAAAGAATCAGTGTTGCATAAATACATTTTGTTCGACTTCACAGAAGTTGCAGTTCAAAAAAATGTAAGGTTTCAGTGTAGATTCCCTGAATCCCTGTCACAGTGGATTTGCTGTGTATATGTAAAGGGTATGAACATTCAGAGACCTGTGGTGCATGTTGCCCTTTTAACAATAATAGGAGTACATCATTCAATCATTCAAGTCTACACTACCATTCTATGCAATCACAGCTGATCATCTCAACTCTACTTTCCTGTCTAATCCCCAAAATCTTTGATTCTCTTTAAGTTTAAAAAAAGCTTTCGAACTCTGCCTTGAAAAAACTTGATAACTGAGCAGCTTAAACCTTATGAATATGAGAATTAAACCCCTTCAGCACATACCGGTAACTGGTTTACTAGTATGGATCCTTGAAATTGCAACTGTTTAAATATGGCTGCAAAGCTTGTAGATTTTGTGCTGAGTTGGATTTATTTTTAACTTTTTCCAAATGCATAGTGCCATTGAATTTTGGTTTAAGGAGTAATCAGATTGTTTAACTTGTGAAATCTTTTGTTGGTTCTCTTTAACTCTCATGTATAATAAATGGATTCCTGTTCATTTTAAATAAGGTTGCTTTGGATTTGTCTTTAATGTATTAAATACAGTGCAAGTGGGAATCTTTTGGAGACTGAAACCTTTATCCAATAACAGTTTTGTAGATTTGTAATGAAACAAATGAATTGCTGGACAAAAAATATATACATCACCCCCCCCCACAAAGTCTTAGTAGTCACATTACCCACATTACAAAAGGAGACCTTTGGGTGGTTAGATTCATGATTACCTTTTCTTCCTGGCATGCTGTATGTACCAGATCATGTCCTAAATTATTCATATACTAATCTCCAAATGTTACTCTCCAAAATAATATGCCTAATTTGCACACACTCTGCTTCCACTATTTCGTTAGTGAGCTGGTACCATAGATTAGTCAATTCCTTCTTGCAATACAGTTTTCATGGATTAATTTCACCTTTATCCCTCCTTCAAGAACTGGGCTTTGGTTCTAATGTTCTGAACAATCTAAAATAGTTGGTCATGGTCCACATTTTCTAATTCCTTAGAATCTTAAAATCAATTGTTTTGATGCCACTCAGCCTTTTGTTTCCATTGAGAATGTGTGCAATTTACAGAGGAACTTCAATTATCTGAAAAACACGGGCGGGGAGCATTTTGTTCGGTTAATTGAATTCTGGACAACATAGTGTAGTCAAGCATTGTGACCTTGCGATCTTGCCAGATAATCCGATATTCAGACAATTGAATGCCGGATAATCGAGGTTCCTCTGTACGTGATCATTCTTATAATCCACCATGCCTATGCCCACAGTCATTCGGGTTGCTCTTTTCTGTATTCTTTTGATAGCAACAATGTCCTTTTGTACTGTGACTGCTAGGACTCTGACCAGTAGTCTGAGTGTGACTTTACAATGGTTTATAAAATGGGAGGGTTACCTCGTTTATTTTGGCTCTGATTTACTTCACTCATTGTTCATAGAGTCATACAGCACAAAACAAACCCTTCAGTTTAACTCATCTGCATTGACCAGACATCCCAGTCTGACCTAGTCCCATTTGCCAGTATTTGGCCTATATCCCTCTAAACCCTTCCTATTCATATACTCAATCAGATGCCTTTTAAATGTTATAATTATACCTGCCTCCATCACTTCCTCTGGCAACTTGTTCCATACATGCACCACCCTCCACATGAAAAAGTTGCCCTTTATGTCATTTTAAATCTTTCACCTCTCATCTTAAACCTATGCCCTGTAGTTTTGAATTCTTCAACTCTAGGAAAAAGATCTTGACTATTCATCTATCCATGCCCCTGTTGATTTTATAAACTTCTATAAGGTCACCCTTCCTCCTCTGACAGACCAGGGATAAAAGCCCCAGCCTGTTCAGCCTTGTGTTTTAACTCATCCTCCAGTCCCGGAAACATTCTTTTAAATCTTTTGTGTGCCCTCTCAACATCCTTCCTCCCATATTCATTAGGTTTAGTGTTCATAGTTCCAGTTAGCTTGCGTTAATATTAAGAATTAGAGCTAAAAGAGGGAGAATGGTAGAATTCCTGGCCAATGTAGCCCTATATTATAAAAATTCACTTTGTTGCGCTTTGTGATAAAAACAATTAATTGTGACTTCTGTAAAAGACTGAAATGTTATCAAGAAAGGTACCAAATTGATTCCTGTGGAAGGAGGGATAATTAAACCTGTGACTTATTGCATTGCACAGGCTTATATAAATGATCACATACAGAGGAACCTCGATAATCCGGCATTCAATTGTCTGAATATCGGATTATCTGGCAAGATGGTAAGGTCCCAGTGCTTGGCTAAACTATGTTGTCCAGAATTCGATTAACCGAACAAAATGGTCCCCGCCCATGTCCTGTCTAGCTTCTCAATTGTTAGCATGAGTGTAAAGGGAATTAAAAGAGCACAGATATGCAGATCACACAGAACATGGAAGAAATGGGAGGATAGTGTGCAACTCCAACAGCATATTGACAAATTGTTGGAATGGGTGGATAGGTGACAATGAGGTTCAGTGCAGAGAAGTGTAAGGTGATGCACTTTGGTAGGAAGAACATTGAAAGAAAATATAAAATAGAGAGTACAGTGCTAAAAGGAGTGCAGGTGCAGAGGAACTTAGGTGTATGTGCACAGATCATTGAAAGTAAGCAGGACAAATGGAGTGAGCCACTAATAAAGCATGTAGTGGTCTTGGTTTTAATAATTGAGTCATAAAGTACTCAAAGAGTTGATGTTGAATTTGTTTAAGACATCGTTAGACCTTAGCTGGAGCATTTTGTACCAGGTTGTGGGCCCCTCATAGGAAAAATATGAATGCATTGGAAACGGTGCAGAAATAATTTACAAGAATCATTCTAGGAATGAGAAACTTCACTTCTGAGGGTAGAGAAGAAGTTGGGGCTGCTCACCTTGGAGAGAAGAGGCTGAGAGGAGATTTGAGAGAAATCTTCAAAATCATGAGTAGATGGGGAGAAGCTGTTCCTGCTCGGAAAAGGATCAGGAACCAAAGGGCACGCGTTTAAAGTGACTCTGTGAGTAGTTAGACCATGAAATGCACTGCCTGGAAATGTTCTGGAGCAAGGTTCAATTCAGGCATTAAAGAGAAATTTGGATTTCTATTTGGATAGAAATAATGTACAAGAGTATGCAGAGAATGCAGGTGATTGGCATTATGAAGTGATGCTTGTTAGAAGAGCTGGTATACTCATGATGGGCCGATTGAAATCCTTCGACATTGAAATAAACAAAAGTAGAAAAAAATCTGTATTGTGCAAGAAATGAATACTTTATTAACTAACTTATTTTGTTGTTTGTCTGGTGCATTGCTTTGCAGTTTCGTATAAGTGCTTATCAAGGTTTGCTCTATTTCCTGTGTGCTAAAGTGACATAATGTTAATAAATCTGTTATAAACCTGTGAAGCACACATAAAGATGACAGAATACCTTTGTCTTTGAAAATTAAAATATGACATGGAATTTTGATTTTTCTCTGTTCATCTGAGTAGTCTTTTATACATAAATAATAATTATATATACTGACTTGATATCAGCCAGCCAGCCATTGTAAAATAAAAGGAAGGGAATATGGCATGGATTGTTGATTCATTGGAAAATGATTATCTAACATTCTGTTTTGTGAGCCTTGTGTGACTTGCCTTAGGATCACAAGGTGAATATATTCATGAAGCTATTTTGAGGATTCTATAGTGAAGGTAAATAGAAAATGGGCAAGAGCATCCCTACTCCTCTCAGAAGACAATGCAACAGATGATTGCTCCTTGACATTGAATAGTTGGGATGAAAGATTTTGATTTATTAGCTCAAACCAACATGAAAGAAATACCATTTTAAGTATAGCAAATAGAAGCCTTGTTCTAAGCAGTCAAATGCTCCTTTTCTGTTATCAGTTCCAGCTACCATGTGAACAGTGCATTCACTGTGCTCTGAGTCGTTGTGTACTTGCAACTCAGGATGGTTTTAATAGCTGGCTCCACAGTGAAGTCTGGCATGTAAAACTTGAATAGGATGAGACTTCCTGTTGACTTTTCTGACATTTGTTCAAGGCGGGAGATGGAGAGGGAATTAAGCCCATCTTATTCCCAGTCCCATGCAAGAGGAAGCTTACGTGCCATGCATACCCAAGCTGGAACAGTACTCAGACTTGGCAGATGCATTTCATCATTGGGAGCACTGATCTTTGCCCTGGAATACCTTAAAATAGAAGTGGCTCTGGTGACAAAAATCATAACCTGCAATTTGTCAGTATTTAGATGTGGATAGTTGAAGTAATTTATGTTGATTTATTTTGTTGAGATGGCTCTAATTTGCCATTTTGAGTAGACTTGCGTTTTTAAAAAGATATTATAGCTATATGAAGCAGTTTAAAATGCATCTCGTTTTCTTGCATGTTATGATGCTCAAATTGCTGTCTGAAAACTTGTTGCATAATTTATTTTTGAATTCAGAAAGTAGATATTTTCCACATTCAGTTCTAAGGCTGTTTTAGAATTGCTTATTCTTAATAGACCTGAATTGTAATCAGCCTGAAATGAAATTTGTCTCTCTCTCTCTCTTCCTGTCTTTTATATTGGGTCTCCTTGAGACTGAAGTAAATTCAGACTAATTTTCACTATTCCTTAATACTAATTGAGCTCCCATGAAATTGAACTGTCTCAGTAATGCTTTAGGGTTATTTTAAGGAGCCTTGGGTTAATGGGACAGACCAAAAAGTACTGCAGTCTGCATTTAATATATGCTATGTGGAATTCTTGCTATTGATATCATTGGCGTTGGGGAAAGACATAAAAATAGCAAGTATGTAATTTGCCAATGCTGATATCCACACTTTGGTTCAAAAAATATTTTTCTTTAAAAATAACTTGTACTTAGTTACTGCATTGAGATTTGGTACTGGTTTATACTGAGAAAGATAATCCATATTTGTTCTGTAGTTTGTACTGAGTTTGTAATTTCCAAATTCAGGAAATTAAAATTCGAGCTTAAGTTCAGAAGAATGCCATTATGCAGCATGACTACCCATTCTCTTCCTCCATGAACCCTTCTGCCCCACAACATCCTCCACAACTACCTTTTCCCTCACCCCAAACCACCACCAATACCCAGCTCCTCACATTGTTTTCAGTAAAGAAGTTAGATGTATACGCATGTTGGACAATACTGGCACTTCTAACCTACATAGGCTGCCTCTACTTTGTCTAAACTCATTACTGTAACTTTTTATTTCTTTCTCCCTCATACTTTATCTTGCTTTTCTGTGAATTCATCTGCTTCTTGTTGTAGTGAGTTCAACATTTTTGCCACTCTTTGGCTAAAGACATATTGCCTGAATTCCTGGTAGGATTTATCTTCTAATTAACTCTTAGTTTTTGATGCAATATCAAATGGAAATACTTTCTTTATGTCTATTTGGGACGGTTGACTATCAATCAAGATGAACCAAACAATCTCAAGATCAAAGGCAAGATACACAAGGGCAACAGGGCTATCATTCTACCAGAGCAGATAGTATCCCAATAAGGGATCCCATATTCAAGGGTAAAAGTAATAGCAGAAAAGCTTTGAAGAAAACCGATGAAATTGCTGTTTTAGAAAACTGTAAAAGTTGCAGACTTTAGTAAACTGCTCAAGCAGAGCTGAGTATTTAAAAATAAGATACACTTCAGACTTGGCCATATGCCTTTTCTGAAATGCGTCAAGATTGTCTGACAGGTGGTTAATGGTAAAGTCTGAGGTTTAAAAGGCAGACACTAAAGTTGCATTTGTGGTTTTTTAAAAAAAATGCACCAATGAGATGCATTAGTGTCCAAAGTTATTTTGAAGAAATTTGTGCAATGTTGAAAACATTACAGCGAGTAGTTCCTTTTATGTGTAAATAAAGGAAATGTCTCGAGTATACAGTTTTGTGGTTATAATCATTCATTCTCATCTTCAAAAGTATTTATCAAGTACAGCCAATTTCCATAATATATAAAGTGAAATTATTTTATTCATTTATATAGGCCCTTAACATTGTAAGATATTCCAAATTCTGTGCTCAATATTTTTTGCACAAAAATTAGATTAGTGCTAAAAAGAGTATGTACTCCATCTGCTGCTGATCTGAATATAGGGGCCTGAATTATGTAGTGAGCAGTGAATGTTGTATTTGCATTTGCACTTGCTCAAAGACCTTTTATGTAATTCTGCACTGGAACATCACTGAGAGTAGAGTCTTGTTATAGTATAGTACCTTCTACGGGAAATCGAAGAGCTGTGTGAATGGGTCAAGCAACAGTGCATCACTGACCAATCAGTTTTTAAAAAGTTAGTAAGCCATGCAAAGTCTGAACCAGCAAATCTCAGTTAAGAACATTTAATTGAATTATTCGTTCATTCTGAAAATGGAATGAAGAGGGATAGAAAGTGGAATTTAAAAACAGAAAAGAAAAGTTTAAAAATATTGAAATCTTGAACATCAAATAAAAGTTGAAGGCTTAAATTGATTAGATTAGATTAGATTCCCCACAGTGTGGAAACAGGCCCTCTAGCCCAACAAGTCCACACTGACCCTCTGAAGAGTAACCCACCCAGTCCGAGTTCCCTCTGACGAATGCACCTAACACTTTAGACAGTGGGAGGAAACCAGAGCACCCGGAGGAAACCCACACAGACACGTGGAGAATGTGCAAACTCCACACAGACAGTCGCCCGAGGCTAGAATCAAACTTGGGACCTTGGTGCTGTGAGGCAGCAGTGCTAACCACTGAGCCACCTAAAATATTGGGAGTGCCACATGCAGTTTTAAACTGGCATACTTGGGGAGAGGGGGAGAAAACCTTTCTGCTGAAACTTGGGACACTTATAAAAGCTCACTTTTACTGCTTAAGAGGCTGACAAATATAAATAGTTTTGTCACAATATTAAAAATATCCTTACACCAAATAGTCAAGCCTTTAACTTTTGTCACAAGTTCAGTTTATACTTATCAAGTAAGTATAGGAACTTGTGTGTTTTCTATGCATTTCAATGTGGAGTTTTTGGCAAGATTTTGCTACTCAGAAAAAGAATGGCATGAACAGTAATGGCCTGATTTCCACATTTAACTTTGCATTTAACAATGCAAAACGTTCCTGATTTAATCCTTAAAGTGTGGAAGCAGGCCATTCAGCCCATTGATCCTATCTCAATTACACAGAGCATTGATTACCCTGTTTTAATTGGCACTGCAACGTTTGAGCCACGGTGTACAACTTTACATTTGGCTGTTGCATTACATCTTGAAGATATGTAATTAAGTAATATGTTGATTAGAATAGTTCCAAAGTAACATTGCTATGATTTATAGAGACACAAGTGGGACATCCTCTGAGGAGCAAATGTAAGTTTGTTGTTTTGAATTGATTAATATGGAGTTCATTATTGGTGCACCTCCCACACTGATGGATCATAGATGAAAGGTAGGATTTTTCACAAATCTCACATAAATGTTAAGTGATTATTTTTGGCTAAGTGGATAACTCTCAACATGAGCCCATGTTATAAGACCTGTAATGCTACTAGTATATGCCTGGCTTATTCATAGAATCATCCTGCCACATAATTGGGATGTGTGTGTATTGCAAGCAGTAGAAAGTAGGTTTTTAATCCAAAGAAAAATTACTGTTTGTGTAAAAGTGACTGAAGCAAAGGAAATTTACTTTGAGTTTTAGTCACAGTTGTGACTGTAAGAGGGAGAGAGTAAGACAACAATCAGAATAACTATTTTCAGATGAAATCATATTTCCAATTTTTACAATTTTGGTTCTTTTATCACAGTGGTTTCAATACAGAATGTGGTAACGCCTTTTGAATATGCGAAGAAGCTTAAGATGAGCTGCTTAGCTGATAAGACCAGTTTCAGTGACTATGTTATGACACAGGTGCACCCCAAGGGGCTAACCCAGCTGTGTAAATGTGAATACAAATTTAATCTTCATAAAAAAATGTACAAGCAGTTCTCGAGAAATACTACTATTATTTTCATATTACAAGTCATGACTCCACGATTTTAAAAATTTGGGGCAATTAATGAGCTTTGTTTAAAAAGAAAATCATGCTTTAACATGAATCAGATGTGGAACCCCATTTCACCTTTTATGCAGTTGCTAGTTCCTGTTTTAACAACTCATTTACGGCACAGGATATTACTGTAAAAACATTTCCATTAAAGGAGTGGAAATGATTTGCTTGAAGCCAGTTTCTTTTCTAAAAATGTGTTTGAGTAACTAGGTTATGTGCAATGGTCGCATAACTTTATTGTCCTTCAAATTGGAGCTATTTGAACCTTATTGTTAAAACAATGAATTATAAGTACCTGAAAAACCATCTGTTTATGAGTTGCAGAAGTCTGCAAAAATTGCCAAGAATTTTTAGTTTTATTGCCAGTGGGTAGTACTGAAAAATTCCCTCATTCCTGTGGTCAGCCAGCCATGGATGGTGTCTCAGCCAGGTTGCTAACGCAAACAGCATTTTGTAAGCAATAATATCTTGCCAATAAGTTCATTGGAATATGCTGTGGTACCGAGTTTAGATCAAAGGTGCAGCGATTGGCATGATACCCGTAAATTTGAGATCTCCTTTTCTGTCTTGACAATAGGTGGAAGTAAGAATCAGCAGTTCAGAATTAGCATCACTTTCAGAGTGACCCTGTTTAGTCTATGAATGTGCCTTTTCTCCTACAGCTGCAGCATTAATAAGATTAAGAGTCAGGCTAAAGAAGAGTGCAGATTTGGCAGAATGCTGTTTAAAATTTGTTTTTCCTTCTGTCTTGTACCCTCTCATTGCTCTGCATCAGGTCCCCTGCTGTGAAGTCTTGCAAACTGCACTTAACATTGTTTAAAATAATGCTGCAAATGTGGAAAATATTCCTAATATGAATCAGTTTCATCTCCCTTTGTCACTCAGTGGGAAGTGAAGGAATAAATGTTCTCTCTTTTCTAGGAGAAAAAATATGCAGTAAAAACTGCCTTTCACAACTTGAGAAAACAGTGAAACCATGGGATACTTTTGAAATACTGTATAGTCACAACTGCCATTATCTGTCTTCTCTCCCAATTTCTTTCTTTCTCACGTTTACTGGGAAACATGCATATTAGAAGAGGGGGAAAACTCGAGCAGAGAAGTTTACCTTTTTGATGCATTGACTTTGAAAATAAGCTTTTTTTTAAGCATCCCTACAGTATGGAAACAGGCCCTTTGGCCTAACAAGTCCACACTGACCTTCTGAAGAGTAACCCACCCAGACCCATTCCCCTACCCTATTACTCTACATTTACCCCGACTAATGCATCTAACCTATACACCACTGAACACTATGGGCAATTTACCATGGCCAGTTCACCTAACCTGCACATCTTTGGATTGTAAGAGGAAACCGGAGCACCTGAAGGAAACCCATGCAGACACGGGGAGAATGTGCAAACTCCAAACGGACAGTCGCCTCAGACTGCAGCGTTTTACATCTTTAAACTTATCCCATAATAACTGATTGAAACCAGTGTATAATGCTCTGGGAGCTCTGCTTGTACTTTAAGAACAAAAAGCATACAGGAGCTGAGTTTTACAAGATGCTGCTGGATATACACACACGCACGCATACTAACCCCTTGATTAAAATTGTTGAGGCAATCAAGAACACCCGCCTAAAGAGGCTTGCTGGCAGATCAGAGGCCAGCAACTCTCCATCATTTTGGGGCAGAGGTGTGTAGTGATGACTTTGGGATCTTAACTGGATGCCATGTTCATTTCCTCCCCCCTCAGTTTCCAAGGGCAGCTGTGAGGTGGGTGAAGAGCTGGGTTGAGAATCTATGCACTTGACCTGTTCATTGAGAACTGTTGACGTGACATTGATTGCCTCAACTCCCCACCAAAAGAAAAGCCATTCTAGCCCAACTGTCTACAAACTGACTGCACTCTGCTCTCAGATCCAAACCTGACATTGTAATTATGCAGACAAGGATGGTGCTGTTGTTGTCTGGTGGACCGACCTCTACATTGCAGAGGCTAAGTACCAACTCTCAGATGCCTCTACCTATCTCCCCCTGGACCATGACCCTGCCATGGAATATCAGGCTATTGTGTATGCTACAGTCACTAACCTTAGCTCATCTGGTGATTCCCCCCCACTCCCCCAATGCCTTCAAGCTCACAGTCTCCCAACCCCACACAGCTTGCTTCTGATCCTTTCCCAGAATCCACAAACAGGATTGCCCGAGTGGACCCATTGTTTCTTCCTGATCCTGCCCCACAGAACTCATCTCTTCTGACCTCTACTCAATCTTTTCTCCCCTTTGTCTCAGTCCCTCCCCACTTATATCCACAATTCCTCTGACTGTTTATGTCAGTTTCAGAGTTTCCAGTTTGCGTACTCCAGCCGCCTCCTCTTTACCTTGGACGTGCAATCCCTTGTCTGTCCTCCATCAAGATGGTCTCAGGGCTCTCTGCTCCTTCCTAGAAAAAAAGACCTGAACTGTCCCTATCAACCACCACTCTCCTCCGCCTGGCCAAACGTGTTCTTGCCCTGAGCAACTTCTCTTTTAACTCCTCTCATTTTCTTCAGGTCAGAGGGGTGGCTATAATGCCCACATGGGCTCCAGTTTTGCCTGTCTCTTTGTGGGGTACTGCCTTGTTCCAGTCCTATTCCGGCTCCCAACAACAACTCTTCCTCCGGTATATCAGCATCATTAGTGTTGCTTGCTTCTCTTGTCTGGGTTTGGGAAAAGTTTATCAAATTTGCTTTCAGTTTCCATCCTGCTCTCATCTTCACCTGGTCCATCTCTGACTCCTCCCTTCCGTTCCTTAACATCTGTTTCCATTTCTGGGGTTAGGCTGGCCACCAACATTCACTACAAACCAACTGACTCCCACAGTTACCTTGACTCTACATCCTCACACCCTGCTTCCTGTATTCCATTCTCCCAGTTCCTCTATCTCTGTCTATCTGTTCTGATGATGCCAACTTCACCTAGAGGCCTCCAAAATGTCACCACCTTCCTCAACCGAGGATTCCCCAGCACTATAGTTGACAGGGCCCTCAGCTGGGTCTGACCCATCTCCCACACTTCAGCCCTAATTCCCTATCTTCCATCCTACAACAGCTATAGGGTCCCCCTTGTTCCCTCACCTACCATCCCACCAGCCAGAAGATCATTAGCTGCCATTTCCGCCATCTCTAGCAGTATGCCACCATTGGGCATACATCTCCCTCCCTTCCCCGTCAGCCTTCTGCAAGGACCATTCCCTCTGGGACACCATGGTCCACTCCTCCTTCAGTCCCAACATTCCTCCACAGCCCCATATCACTTTCCCTGCAACTGCAGTAAGTGTAAACTTGCCCTGTTCATTTCCTCCCTCCTTTGTATCCAAGGGCCCAAACACACCTTCCAGGTAAAGCAGTGCTTTACCTGCACTTCACTGAATCTGGTCTACTGCATTCGCTGCTCACATGTAGTCTCTTCTACATTAGAGAAACAACATGCAGACTGGGCGACTACTTTTCAGAACATCTATGTTCTGTCCGCAAAAAAGACCCTGAGCTTCCAGTTGCCTACCACTTCAACACATTATCATGTTTCCTGACCAACATCTCTGTCTCAGGCTTGCTGCAGTGCTTCAGCGCAACCTGAAAGAACAGCACCTCAGTTTCTGCTTGGGTACCTACAGCCTTCTGGATTCAGTATCAAGTTCAACAAAGTTACATGCTTGAATGCTGGAACGTTTTGAGGATGTAACTAATGAAGTTGATAAGTGATGTGGTATACCTAGACTTTTAGAAAGCTTTTGATAGGGTCCCACATAGAATGTAAAATTAAATTGCATGGGTTTGGGAGGATATGTACTGACATTCACGCCAAGCAAATTCCAGGCAGTGATCGTCATCAGTAAGAGACAATCTAACCACCGTCCTTGACATTCAATGGTGTTACCATTGCTGAATCCCTCATTATCAAAATACCATTGACCAGAAACTCAACTGGACTCACCATACAAATACAGCCACTAAGAGAGCGGGCCAGAAGCTGGAACTACTGTGGCGAGTAACTCACCTCCTTACTGCCTAAAGTCTGTCCACTACCTACAAAAGGCACAAGTCAGGAATGTGATGGTGTACTCCCCACTTGCCTGGATGGGTGCAGCTCCAACAACACTCAAGAAGCTTGATTACCGTCCAGGACAAAGCAGCATGCTTGATTAGCACTACGTTCACAGGCGTCTGCTCCCTCCACTACCAACACTTAGTAGCAGAAATTTGCCAAAGATCCTCAGACAGTACCTTCCAAAGCCATGAACACTTTCATCCAGAAGGACAAGGGCAGCAGATACATGGGAATACCACCACCTTCGAGTTTCCCTCCAAGCCACTCACCATCCTGATTTGGAGATATATCACCATCCCTTCTCTGTTACTGGGTCAAAGTCTTGGAATTCTGTTCCAAGGGCATTGTGGATAAACTCACAGCAGGTGGACTGCAGTTCAAAGTGTGGCACTGGAAAAGCACAGCATGTCAGGCAACATAAAGGCGCAGGAGGATTGATGTTTCAGGCATAAACCCTTCATCGGGAGTGTGTGGGGAGGAAGGGGCATGAGAGATAAATAGCAGAATACGAGTGGGGGAGTGAGGTAGCTGGAAAGACAATAGGTAGTTGGAGGTGGGGAATGATGTGATAGGTCGGAGGGGAGGGTGGAGCAGATAGATGGGAAGGAAGATGGACAGGTAGGACAGTTCAATAGGGCGATGCCGAGTTGGAGGTTGGACCTGTGATGAGTTGGGGGGGAATGGAGATGAGGAAACTGGTGAAGTCGACGTTGATGATGTGATACATCTCACCCTCACAAAGCACAGTCCTCCACTCCCTCCGCTCCAACTCTAACCTCACCATTAAGTCAGTGTACAAGGGGGCGCAGTGGTAGTTTGATGCACTGACACCTACACTGCTGAAGCCAGGCACCACCTTACCTTCTACTGTCCCTTCAACAATGCCCTCACCTCCCATCATCAAACCATCATCTCCCAGACCAACCATCACCCCAAGGAATCTCTCATCCACAGCCTCCAACCTCATAGTCCCGGAACCCCACACTGCCTGGTTCTACCTTTTACGCACAATTCACAAACCTGACTGCCTTGGTCGACCCATCATCTCCACCTGCTCCTGCCCCACCGAACTTCTCTCCTCATATCTTGACAGCGACCAGTCCCCTTTGGTCCAGGGACTGCACGTATATTTGGGGCACCACCTATGCCCTCCATCATCTCCATGGCTTTCATTTCCCGGTCCCCAATGCCTCATCTTCACCATGGAAATCTAGTCCATCTGCCAAGAGGTGTAAAACCTTCCATATCTGGCAGAGATCTTCCTGCACATCCAAACACCTCATCTGCTGTGTCCGTTGCTCTCCATGTGGTTTCCTCTACACTGGGGAGACAGGACATCAACTTACAGAATTTTTCCGGGAAAATGTCTAGGAAACAAGCTCTCGCTTTCTTCCTCTTCCTCCGACCCAACCAGTACCCCTCCACCAACATACTCATTTGAGTGGTAGAACAGGTTCTCACCCTGATCAACTTCTCCTTTGAATCCTCCCACTTCTTTCAGACCAAAGGGGTAGCCATGGGCCCCAGCTATGCCTGCGTCTTCATCAGATACATGGAACAGTGCATCTTCCACAGCTACACTGGCAACATCCCCCACATTTTCGTCCGCTGCATTGATGACTTTATTGGCACCACCTCATGTTCCCACGAAGAGGTTGAACAGTTCATCAACTTCACGAACACCTTCCACCCTGACCTCCAGATCATCCGGATCATCTTGGACACCTCCCTCCTCTTCCTGGCCCTCTTTGTCTCCAATAGCAACCTAGTCAACACGGACATCTACTTCAAACCCACTGACTCCCACAGCCACCTGGACTATACCTCCCCCTGGTAAAAACGTCAAGCCTTACTCCCAATTCTGCCGCCTCCGCCGTATCTGCTCTCCGGAGGAGTAGTTCCACGCCAGGGTATCCTGGATGGCCACGTATTTCGAGGACCGCAATTTCCCCTGCCATGTGGTTAACAATGTCTTTCAGTGCATCTCCTCCACTTCCCGTGCCTCTGCCCTTGAGCCCAATGCCTCTCCCGCAACCACAGTAGAATCCCTCTGGTCCTCACCTTCCCCCCCACTAATCTCCAGATACAGTGCATCATCCTGTGCCATTTCTGCCACCTACAATCAGATCCCACCAGCAGAACTATATTTCCCTCCCCACCTCTATCAGCATTCCGCAGAGACCATTCCCTCCAAGACTCCCTCATCAGGTCCACAGCCCACCCCCCACCTCCTTCCAGGGCCCCAAAGGACCCTTCCACATCTGGCAGAGATTTTCCTGCACATCCAAACACCTCATCTTCTGTGTCCATTGCTGTCGATTTAGTCTCCTCTACATTGGAGAGACAGGACATCAACTCATGGAACTTCTCAGGGAAAATCTCTAGGATACAAGCACCAAACAACCCCACTGCCCTGTGGCTGACCACTTCAACTCCCCCTCTGACTCTGGCAAGAACATGCAAGTCCTGGGCCAACTCCTCCACCAAATCAAAGCCATCGAACAACTGGAGGATGATTGCCTTATCTTCCGCCTTGGAACCCTCCAACATCACAGCATCAATATTGACTTCACCAGTTTCCTTATCTCCCCTCTCCCACCTCATCCCAGATCAAACCCTCCAACTTGGCACCGCCATCTTGAAACGTCCTACCTGTCCATCTTCCTTCCCACCTATTCGCTCCAACCTATCACCATCACCCCCCAACCTGCACCGACCTTTTGCCTTCCCAGCTATCTCACTCCCACCCCCACCCCACATTCCTGATGATGGGTGTATGTCCGAAACATTGATTCTCCTGCTCCTCAGATACTGTGTGACCTGCTGTGCTTTTCCAGCGTCACATTTTTAGACTTTGATCTCCAGCATCTGCAGTCCTCACTATCTCCTCATGACAGGTGGACTGCAGAGGTTCAAGACGTCAGCTCATTACCACCACCTTCTCAAGGGCATTTAGGGGTGGGCAATAAATGCTGCCCAACCAGCAGTGCCCACAGCCCACAAAAATGAATTTTAAAAAGTATGGATAAAGAACTAGTTAGCGACAGAAAAAGTAAAAATAAATGGTTTATTTCCCAAGTGGCAGCCAGTGATATGTGAGGTACCGCAGGGATCAGTGGTAGGACTCCAGCTGTTCACAATATATAATGTTTTAAATGAGAGAACTGAATGTAATATCACCAAGCTTGCAGATGACACAAAACTGGGTAGGAGGGTGAGTTGTGAGGAGGATGCAGGGACGCTTCAATATGATCTAGACAAGTTGAGAGGGTGCATGGCTTAAGCAGAATAATGTGGATAAATGTGAGATTATCCACTTTAGAAGAAAAAGCAGGAAGACAGATTATTGTTTGAAATGTGATAGTGGAAGGTGCAATGAGTCCTTGTCCACCAGTTGCTGAATGTAGGTGTGGAGGTGCAGCAGGCAGTGAAGAAGGCAGATGCTCCTGTACACAAAACCTCTTCATAGTGAGAGGTTTTGTGTACAGGAGCAGGGATATATTGCTGCAATTCTACAGGGCCTTTCTACAGAGACCACACCTGGAGTATTGTGTGCAGTTTTGATTTCTTTATCTGAGGAAGGGTTTTCTGGCTATGGAGGGAGTGCAGGGAAGGTTTATCAAACTGATTCCTGGGATGGCAAGACTGAAGTATGATTAGATTACTTGGTGTGGAAACAGGCCCCTCGGCCCAACAAGTCCACACCAACCTGCCGAAGTGTAACCCACCCAGACCCATTCCCATACATTCACCCCTTCACCGAACACTATGGGCAATTTAGCATGGCCAATTTACCTAACCTGCACATTTTTGGATTGTGGGAGGAAACCAGAGCACCCAGAGGAAACCCACGCAGACATGGGGAGAATGTGCAAACTCCACACACAGAGTCACCTGAGGCAGGAATTGAACCTGAGTCTCTGACGATGTGAGGCAGCAGTGCTAATCACTGTGCCACCGTGCCGCCCCTATGGAGGGAGACTAGATTGATCAGTACTATATTTACTGGAGTTTACAAGAATGGGTGGAAAAATCTCACAGAAATCTATAAAAGTCTAACGATGAGATGTGATAAAGACAGGAAGAATGTTCCTGTTGACTGTGGAGTCCAGAAGCAGGGATCACAGCCTAAGGATATGAGAGAGGCCATTCAGGACTGAAATGATAAATTTGTTCACCAGAGAATGGTGAGCCTATGAAATTTTCTGCTACAAAGTGTTTGAAGCCAGAATATTGAATGTTTTCAAGAAGGAGTTAGATATAATTCTAATGGTTAAAGGGATCAAATGTTTTGGGAAGACAGCAGGAACAGTGACTTGGATAATCAGCCAAGATCTGGTGGGGCAGACTTAAAGGGCTGAATGGCCTACTCCTCTTGATTTCTATTTTCTCAGTTTACATGGAGGTTGCCCACTTGATTTAACAGTATCCTCCCGACCTCCAAATCCTTTGGTAATAGACTGTAAAATACAGGTCCACCTCTGCTTATCCAACGTTTCTTAATGAAATATCTGTGTTTGAAGTTAATTTGTGAGGAAAAGACTGACCGTTTATGATGCCTGTTTTGTCAACAGCCCCTTGGCATTGTTATCTATATTCATATGTACGAATAGCTACATTAGATAGATATTAAAAAGAGGGAAATTTTATAAACGGCAATTTTTTGTCTTAATATTTCCAATTACAAATTTAAATTGTGGCTATATTTTATTCAATGGGCTGAAGAGTGGCAGATCGAGTTTAATTTTGATAAATGCAAGGTATTACATTTTGGTAAAACAAACAAGGGTAGGACTTGTACAATTAAAAGTTGTACCTTGGATAGTATTGTAGAACAGAGACACCTGGGTTTTAGGTATATAATTCTTTGAAGTTTGCATAACATGAAGGGTGGTTAAGACAGCGTTTAGCATGCTTGCCTTCATTGCTCAGACCCTTGAGTATAGGAGTTGGGACGTCATGTTGAGGTAGTACAAAACATTGGTGAGGTCTCTTGTGGAGTACTGCATTCAGTTCTAGTTGGCCTGTTGTAGGAAGGATACTCCAGTTGGAGAGGGTTCAGAAGAGATTTACCAGCATGTTGCTGGGAGTGGAAGGTTTGAGTTATAAGGGGAAGCTGGATAGGTGTGACCTTTTTCACTGGAGCCGAGGAGATTGAAGGGTGACCTTTATAGAGGTTTATAAAATCATGAGGGATAGATAAGGTGAACGACTTGTGTCTTTTCCCTAGGGTCAGGGATTTCAAGACCTGGGAACATATTTTTAAACTGAGAGGAGAAGGGTTTTAAAGATGTGAGGGGCAACGTTTTCTTTTACACTGAGTGGTTCTTGTGGAATGAACTTCCAGAGAAAGTGATGGCTGTGAATATAGTTACAATATTTAAAAGATACTTAGATGACAAATGAATAAGAACTGTTTGGAGGGATTTGGGCCAAGCACAAGCAGCTGGGGCTAGTTTAATTTAGGATTCTGGTCATGATGGACTGGTTGGACTGAAGCATCTGTTTCTATGCTGTATGACTCCAAGTCTACATTATAATGCTTATAGCTGTACCAGAATCCCCCATTCTAACATAATCTGAGAGCAAAGATAGCTCCTGTCTATAAACCTACATTTTTCTCTTTCTGTCATTCTCCTTATGCTGTGCCTGAGCTCGTCATTTGTGTGATCCATTGTCTGTACCTATGACACAATTCCTCCTAAACTGCTGACCAAACATTTCCCTCCCTAGCTCCCAAGTTTGTTGATGATATAAGTAGCTTCATCTACTATGGTAATGTTCTTCCTTTTATGGCTCTGCTTAAAAGATCAGTCTATTTTCAATTCTTAATTGAAGCTGGCCAGAGTTCTGAGTATTTTCTGTTTTGATTTCAAAAGTTCACTCACTGTTGCTAATGTTAGCATTGTTTTTTGAGTCACCTTGTCCAATATCATGAAATACTAGAAAATTAAACTGAAGTAATTGTTAGGAAGATTACTCAATGTTGTATCTCTTCAGTGAACCCCACCCAGTTTGTCTAAATTTTATCCAAATGTTTTTGCGTTTGGAAAGGTATCCATTATTTTAAGAGCAAGAAAGCTTCTTGCTTCAGTGATATATTCTAAAACTGTGTAGTGAGAGTGCCACAATGAAATCATTCCTTTTTAAATATGCAATAAATTTTAATATGTCAGTATGCTTTTGACAGATAAGTTTGAAGACATATTTGTTTTTTCAATGTTGCACTTATTACCTTAATTATAAAAAGGATTTTTCTTGAAAAAATTGCTAAATCAAATGATTATCTCTACAGTATGGTAGAAACTATGAGCAAGGATCTGACTGAAGTTTATTTTAGTAGTACCTTCATTGGAGTGTATCTCTCTTTCTGGCACGCATTTATAACCTGCATTGAAGTATGGTGTTTAGATCAGCTTCAAACCTTTCTTCTTCCTTTTTGCTTTTGTTTCTCCATCCAGTCGTCAGAATCACCTAAAAGAGCAACAGCAGCAACAGCCACCACCAGCACCTCCAATCCTCCTGCCTGATGAAGCTGAATGCCTGACTGTGCCAAGATATAAACGAGACCTGGTCCAGAAGCTCAAGATCCTCAGGCAAGAACTCTCTCAGCAACAGCCTCAGGCTGGCCACTGTCGAATTGAAGTTTCCAGGGAAGAGATATTTGAGGTATAGAGATTGTCTCCTTTTATTCTCTTCTTTGAAACGGCAGAAACTGCCCTGATGTAACTTGCAGCTTTAAAGTTTTTGATCAATTCCAGGTATGTTGGTAATTCTGCAAAATAAACTATGAAACCTCGACATGACTCAACTAAGAGTGTAGGAGCAGCACCTGGCATATCCAAAAATGAGATGTAAACCTGGTGAAGCTGCAGTTTGGGCTTGCTTGCATGTCAAACAGTAAAAGCAATAATTGAAAGTCAGAGCCTGCCATGTATGATGGACAATTAAAACATCTAACTGAAGGATGAGTCTCCACAAATATTCCTATCTTTAAGGAGCTTGGCATATCCTTGCAAAAGGTAAGGCTGTAGTATTTGCATCAATCTTCAATCAGAAGTACAGAGTGGCTAATCCATCCCACCCCACTAGTTATAAGCCAATTTGATTCACTCCACGTGATATCAGGAAACAGCTAAAGGCATTGGTAACTGCAAAGTCCATGGGCCTTGACAACATTCCAAAAACAGTACTGAAGATTTGTTCCAGCACTTGTCACACCTCAGCTGAGCTGTTTCAAAAGAACTGTGATGCTAGCATCCACCCAGCAATGTGAAAAAATGCAACTTGATCATTTATCACCCCTTCAGTATACTCTCAATCAGAAATGAAGAGATGGCAGATGCTATGAAGCAGCATTTACTTAGTAATAACCTGCTCTCTGACACTTTAGTTTGGGTTCCACCAGGACCACTGAACTCATTAAACTCTTGATTCAAAAGGAACAAAAGAACTGGAGTCCATGGGGCAGTGAGTGTGACAGACCTTGACATCAAGGCCCTTGCAAATTGGAGTCAGTGTTACTTGAGGGACACTCCTTGCTGATATATGAGCATTCAATTACCAAAGCAGCCCATGTTCAAATGCAGCAAGACCTGGATAACATTTATGGCATACAAGTGCCAGGCAGTGTCCATCTCCCACTAGAGATTATTTAACCATGGCTCCTTGATATTCAATGGCATTGCCATCACTGATTGATTGCTCCACTATCAACATCCTGGGGCTACCATTTATTGACCAGAACCTCATTCCTGATGAAGAGCTTATGCCTGAAACATAACTGTCCTGCTCCTCAGATGTAGCTTGTCCTGCTGTGCTTTTTCAGCGCCACACTTTTCGACTCTGATCTCCTGCATCTGCGGTCCTTACTTTCTCCCAAAACCTTAAACGGACTAGCCATATAGATACTATGGTTAGGCTAGGAATCCTGCTGTGGTTCTGTTCGCCGAGCTGGAAGTTTTTGTTGCAAACGTTTCGTCCCCTGTCTAGGTGACATCCTCAGTGCTTGGGAGCCTCCTGTGAAGCGCTTCTGTGGTGTTTCCTCCGGCATTTATAGTGGCCTGTCCCTGCCGCTTCCGATTGTCAGTTTCAGCTGTCCGCTGTAGTGGCCGGTATATTGGGTCCAGGTCTATGTGTTTGTTGATGGAGTTTGTGGATGAGTGCCATGCTTCTAGGAATTCCCTGGCTGTTCTTTGTTTCGCTTGCCCTATAATGGTAGTGTTGTCCCAGTCAAATTCATGTTGTTTGTCGTCTGCGTGTGTGGCTACTAGGGATAGCTGGTCGTGTCGTTTCGTGGCTAGTTGATGTTCGTGGATGCAGATCGTTAGCTGTCTTCCTGTTTGTCCTATATAATGTTTTGTGCAGTCCTTGCATGGGATTTTGTACACTACATTAGTTTTGCTCATGCTAGGTATCGGGTCCTTCGTTCTGGTGAGTTGTTGTCTGAGAGTGGCTGTTGGTTTGTGTGCTGTTATGAGTCCTAGTGGTCGCAGTAGTCTGGCTGTCATTTCAGAGATGTTCTTGATGTATGGTAGTGTGGCTAGTCCTTTGGGTTGCGGTATGTCCTCGTTCCGTTGTCTTTCCCTTAGGCATCTGCTGATGAAATTGCGAGGATATCAGTTTTTGGCGAATACCTTGTATAGGTGTTCCTCTTCCTCTTTTTGCAGTTCTGGTGTGCTGCAGTGTATTGTGGCCCTTTTGAATAGTGTCTTGATGCAACTTAGTTTGTGTGTATTGGGGTGGTTGCTTTCATAGTTCAGGACTTGGCCTATACTATCACCAATAGGATAAACAACACACTGAGGAACCTACAAAAAAACGGACAGATAACCAGGTCGGACCTACAAAGAATGAAACCTGAAAGCAACAACACCCCCAGATTCTATGGACTACCTAAAGTGCACAAACCAGACATCCCACTCAGACCATAGTATCACTACCAGGGACACCATCACACAAACTGGCTAAAGAACTACAGCAGAAACTGAAACACCTGATCAGTGGATCCAGACACTCTATACAATCAACACAGGAATTCTTGGACATCATCAGAAATATACACATAGACAAGGAAGAAACCATGGTCTCATTCGACGTAACGGCACTGTTCACCTCTATTGACAAAGCCCTAGCCAGAGAAACAATAGCCAACCTGCTGAACAGACATTACAGACAACAGGACGTTGAACCCATCAACAAAGACGGCATACTTAAACTACTGGACTTGTGCCTCACAACACACTTCACATTCAACAACCAGATATACGAACAAATCAACGGAACACCCATGGGCTCACCGATCTCGGGACTCATAGCAGAAGCAGTAATGCAAAGGTTAGAACAAACAGTCTTACCACAAATTCAACCCAAACTCTGGGTCAGATACGTTGATGACACCTTTGTAATCATTAAAAACACGGATATAGAGAAAACACACCGGATCATCAACTCCACACTCACAGGAATCCGATTCACGAGAGAGGAAGAAAAGGACAACCAACTCCCATTCCTAGACGTGAGGGTACAGAGAACACCAAACGGAGAATTCACCACTAAGGTACACAGGAAAGCCACACACACAGACCAAGTCCTGAACTATGAAAGCAACCACCCCAATACACACAAACGAAGTTGCATCAAGACACTATTCAAAAGGGCCACAACACACTGCAGCACACCAGAACTGCAAAAAGAGGAAGAGGAACACCTATACAAGGTATTCGCCAAAAACTGATATCCTCGCAATTTCATCAGCAGATGCCTAAGGGAAAGACAACGGAACGAGGACATGCCGCAACCCAAAGGACTAGCCACACTACCATACATCAAGAACATCTCTGAAATGACAGCCAGACTACTGCGACCACTAGGACTCATAACAGCACACAAACC
Organism: Chiloscyllium plagiosum; assembly: GCF_037043375.1. Classification (NCBI taxonomy): domain Eukaryota; kingdom Metazoa; phylum Chordata; class Chondrichthyes; order Orectolobiformes; family Hemiscylliidae; genus Chiloscyllium; species Chiloscyllium plagiosum. The sequence continues at coordinate 51,739,121 of NW_028270163.1, read as the reverse complement.
AACAGCCACTCTCAGACAACAACTCACCAGAACGAAGGACCCGATACCTAGCATGAGCAAAACTAATGTAGTGTACAAAATCCCATGCAAGGACTGCACAAAACACTATATAGGACAAACAGGAAGACAGCTAACGATCCGCATCCACGAACATCAACTAGCCACGAAACGACACGACCAGCTATCCCTAGTAGCCACACACGCAGACGACAAACAACATGAATTTGACTGGGACAACACTACCATTATAGGGCAAGCGAAACAAAGAACAGCCAGGGAATTCCTAGAAGCATGGCACTCATCCACAAACTCCATCAACAAACACATAGACCTGGACCCAATATACCGGCCACTACAGCGGACAGCTGAAACTGACAATCGGAAGCGGCAGGGACAGGCCACTATAAATGCCGGAGGAAACACACAGAAGCGCTTCACAGGAGGCTCCCAAGCACTGAGGATGTCACCTAGACAGGGGACGAAACGTTTGCAACAAAAACTTCCAGCTCGGCGAACAGAACCACAGCAACGAGCACCCGAGCTACAAATCTTCTCACAAACTTTGAGCTAGGAGTCCTGTAGTGAGTCAAATACCTCCCAATTCCCCAAAGACTGCCCGCAATCTACAAGGTACAAATCAATGATGGAGTATTCCCCACTTGAATGAATGAGTGCAGCTCCAACACCACTGAAGAAGCTTGACATCTTCTAGGACAAAGCAAATGCCTGATTGGCTCCACGTTTACAAGCATTTACTCCCTCCAACAGCAAGGCACAAAAGCAGCAGTGTGTGCTATGTATAGCTCACCATGGCTTGTTGGACAGCACTTTCCAAACCTGCAACAGCTGCCATACAGAAGTTCAGGTGCCACAGATGCATAGGAATTCCACCACCTGCAAATTCTTCTGCAAGCCATATACTGTCTTGACTTTCCCGTGTCACTGGGTCAAAACCCTGGAACTCCCTCCCTAACAGCATTATGGGTCTATCTACACCAAAAGGACTGCAGCAGTTCAAGAAGGCATCTGACCATTACATTCTCAAAGATAAACAGAGATTGCCAGTAAATGCTGAACCCGCAATTGAAACCCATATACCATGAATGATTTTTTAAAAATGATGCTGAAATTTTCAAATGCCAACTGTTGTCAGGCAACCTGCAAACATCAGTTTTAAGCCCTATGCAGGTAACCTTTATTAAATCTGCTAGCTTGGTGGTTGATATATCCTAGCTAAGCAAAGATCATATATGCTGTCAGATTGACAACTTCTCAAATATTAATATTCTGAGCTGTCTTTCACCTTTCAAGGTATGTTGCTGTTACAGCATTAATGTTGAAAATAATTACTGAAACAATTGATTAACAATTTAATCCTTTAAAATTTGACATTTTTGGTTTTCAAAACTAGTTTTTGAGCAATGTGGATTTTTAGTAGAGTCCATGAGTTGTGATTTATACAATATTTGTCAGTTCCTTGCTTTAGGATTTTGCTTTGCCATGCATTGTTTCCCCAGAGTTGTGACCAGGTGTGTGATGGCTGTGACTTGCATTCTAAATAGTCCACCAAATTGTGTCTGGCTTCTCCATTGTGCTTTCCTTGACTGGAGCTGTCTTCTATACTTTGCTATTTGTGTATTGCAAAGATAAATTTAATTTTATTTTCTTAATTTATTTGTTTGCTTATCTTTTTAATTAAAACGAATATATGAATCTGATTGTAACTGGGTAAAGATTCAATATTCTTAACATTTTCTTCAGTTCTTTCATGGATGTAAGCAGTACTCACTGTACCATTATTTGTTGTCCATCCCTAAGATCTGGAGTTATTTGTAGGGTAAGGATAGCAGATTAGCTTCCTTAAAGGACATTGGTGAATCAGATCAGTTTTTACAACAATTGATTATTATAATGAGCTTTGTTATTAAGATCAGCTTTATGTTCCACATAGGTTAATTAAATTCAAATTTAATCTGTAATCAAAATTAGATTGGAAATCATATCCCTAAAACATTACTCTGGGCCTCTGGATTACCAGTCCAGCCACAATACCAGTATGTCGTAGTCTCCCCACTCTTTCACTAAATAGTCATCTGAAAGGGGCCAGTGTTGCTGACATACACAGAACTTTTTTAACTTAGGGTTCCTTCCTCCTCCTTGATCAGGTTCCTTAGAGTATTTAATTGCCATTGGAACATTTAGTCTCAAAAAAATGGCATTTTATTACTCAATCATCACAGCAGCATGTATTCAGTAAGCTCCTCAGAATGCTATTGTATATCGTGTTTATTAAGCATAATGTGGATTGGATTGCTTTCAGGTGCCCTTTTGTCAACAGTGATATGTTTTTGGAATGGAAGCTGCAAATGATTTTTTTTTAATACTTGAAATGGGATTTTACATTTTATAGTATTTCATTCTTTGGTTCATAATTTAGATCAATGTTTTAACTAACAAATAGTCGAATATTCTATTTCCAGGAGTCTTATAGGCAAGTAATGAAGATGAGACCGAAAGATTTATGGAAACGATTAATGGTAAAATTCCGTGGTGAAGAAGGATTAGATTATGGAGGCGTTGCTAGGTAAATAATGTTAATCTACAGCATTGAAGATTTATAAAAATGAGTTGCCCCTCTTTTCACTGGACCCGCTGCCATAAGCTGTGTGTAGGATTGCTACTGAAATCAAAGTCAATTGACCATTGCTACTGTAACAATTCATTAAGATGCATAATAGTGGTACAAGGTCACTTTCTAGAATTTTCTTCTTTGAGCTGAAATGTTAATCTGTCTGATTACCCTTGAATGGACAAGGCAGAAAAGACACAAAATTCACAATTTGGGGCACTTCAGAGATGATGCCCTACCTCCTGGGGCATGTGACGTCTTCTGACTGCTAATTTGTAAATTGTAGCTTGAAACCTTTGTGTGGATTGTGGTTGATCTGAGTGTACACTACTTGCTGCAGCTGAGAATTAAGTTTCTGCGCTTTAATTTAATACTCATCATGGTAGACTTAAGGCAACATTCATTCTGGTGTTATATGGAAATGATCTTAACCACCAAGTAAATAGTGAGTATTGTTATGGGAAGTTACTAACTGACATGTTTGTATTGTTGCTTTCCCAGTTATTAGATAGTAATTTTGCTCTGTGATAGCAGTCAGTTTTAAATGGTTTTGTATGTAGCACCACCTAGTGGATACCTTCCTGTACATAGAAATATACCAACCCCAAACACGACCACATGGAATTACATAATACTTTGCACTTTAATTTAGTTTTGAATGTCATTTTTGTCTCTCCTCTTGTTCTGTAGTTGTTACCTTTTACTGAAGGTGCTGATTCTTTCCTGGCATAATTTCATGGTGTTAGTCACCTGAGTAGTCATTCTTAATGCACAAATTTCATGGCAAGCATTGGCAGATTCTGACTGTTTGCATGTGGATGTATCATAGCTGAACCTAATGCCATTTTTTGCGGACCTTCATAATTCTGCTTGCAGCACTGAACAGGGACAGGAATTCTAGGGGCCCGAAAACAAATTCCGCTGTTTTCACTGAACAGCAGCTGAGAGTTTCTAACTCAGTACAGACTGAAGGTCGAACTTGGAAAGTTGCTGCTTTAGTTACTAACAGGTTGAATGATTTGCAGAACTTGTAATTTAGTTTCTTTCTGCTTTCCCTTACATAATCTATTTTAATTAAATTCTCTCCCTCCCTGAAGTAAACAACTTTAACCAATGGGCAGGTTTTCCTGTTTAGTGAATTACTGTTAGTGTGATTAATACCCCTGGATTGTCAGCAGGTCAATACAAGAGTTTGATTTTCCCAAGGACTGGCTGACTTTGTATTATTTTACCTCAAGCACTCTATCACTTGGGGAGAGAGGGGAAATTACATGGAAAAAAGAAATTAACAATGTTTGGTTACTGTAATTATTAGCACTATGCTCATAAAATAAATATAGTTGTGCACAAAAGTTCTCTTGTATTAAGCCTGCCATCTCTTTATGCTTCAGTTTCGTCTTCTAATTTAGTTTTAGCTTTAGTTTAGCTGTGTTTTCTTTAATGGTAGCACATTACCTGTTGTTATTTAGTGCAAATATTTTTAAAATTTTTATCACTGCCTCCTTATTTCCATCATCTGATTTAGTTTGGTCATAATGCTTGGCTAAAATCTAGTCCAAATTTATGATAAGATCAAATGCCAAACAGCTCAAGATTGGCTTGATAGTAAATGCTGTGCTTGCTTCAGTCCTGAATATATGTCCATACAGGTAGACATAGCTGGCCAATGATTATGTAGATTGCCTGGTCGGAGTAATATTATCTGTACCACTTTGAGGATAGTCTTTGCAATGTGGAAACATTTTATTTAAATTCTGCAAACAATTGTGGTGATTGAATAACATTTTATAAGGCCTATTTTTTTACTGAAGGAATTTGTTTCCTCCTGCCAATTTATGCCATGAGCTTCAGAACTATTACATTCTCAAGGTATTTTACAGTTAGGTGATGCTTGAACTGAACTTAAAAGGCTTTAAATGATTTAAAAGTGGAAGAAAAATGCTCTGACCTGGTAATTGATTTTAACATTGCAGAGCATTTGTATTTTGTATCTCTGAAGGAGCACATTTACCTATGCATTTACCTATCCATCATTAAGGATGAGGTTTCTAAATTCTTGGAAGAGAAGGGTCGGATTAGAACAAGTCAACATGGATTTAGTAAGGGGAGGTCATGCCTGACAAACCTGTTGGAGTTCTTTGAAGAGGTGACAAGTAGGTTAGACGGGGAAACCAGTGGATGTGGTCTACCTAGACTTCCAAAAGGCCTTTGATAAGGTGCCACATGGGAGGCTGCTGAGCAAGGTGAGGGCCCATGGTGTTCGAGGTGAGCTACTGGTATGGATTGAGGATTGACTGTCTGACAGAAGGCAGAGAGTTGGGATAAAAGGTTCTTTTTCGGAATGGCAGCCGGTGACAAGCGGTGTCCCGCAGGGTTCAGTGTTGGGGCTGCAGCTGTTCACATTATATATTAATGATCTGGATGAAGGGACTGGGGGCATTCTAGTGAAGTTTGCCGATGATACAAAGTTAGGTGGACAGGCAGGTAGTACTGAGGAAGTGGGGAGGCTGCAGAAGGATCTAGACAGTTTGGAAGAGTGGTCCAGGAAATGGCTGATGGAATTCAATGTGAGCAAATGCGAGGTCTTGCACTTTGGAAAAAAGAATACAAGCATGGACTACTTTCTAAGTGGTGAGAAAATTCATAAAGCTAAAGTACAGAGGGATCTGGGAGTGCTAGTTGAGGATTCTCTAAAGGTAAACATGCAGGTTGAGTCCGTGATTAAGAAAGCGAATGCAATGTTGTCAATTATCTCAAGAGGGTTGGAATATAAAAGCACTGGTGTGCTACTGAGACTTTATAAAGCTCTGGTTAGGCCCCATTTGGACTACTGTGTCCAGTTTTGTTCCCCACACCTCAGGAAGGACATACTGGCACTGGAGCGTGTCCAGCGGAGATTCACATGGATGATCCCTGGAATGGTAGGTCTAACATATGAGGAACGGCTGAGGATCCTGGGATTGTATTCATTGGAGTTTAGAAGATTAAGGGGAGATCTAATAGAAACTTACAAGATAATACATGGCTTGGAGAGGGTGGACGCTAGGAAATTGTTTCCGTTGGGGGAGGAGACTAGGACCCGTGGACACAGCCTTAGAATTAGAGGGGCTAAATTCAGAACAGAAATGCGGAGACATTTCTTCAGCCAGAGAGTGGTGGGCCTGTGGAATTCATTGCCGCAGAGTGCAGTGGAGGCGGGGACGCTAAATGTCTTCAAGGCAGAGATTGATAAATTCTTGATGTTACAAGGAATTAAGGGCTACGGGGAGAATGCGGGTAAGTGGAGTTGAAATGCCAATCAGCCATGATTGAATGGCAGAGTGGACTCGATGGGCCAAATGGACTTACTTCCGTTCCTATATCTTATGGTCTTATGGACTTTTAATGATGGAAGAATATATTGTTATGTGCTCTCTCGTCCTTGTAAAGCAAAACTTCCTGTAACTTACTATAAGATTGCCACTGAATATCATAAATATTAAACAAAAGCCGCCTACTTTCTTTCTTGCAGGGAATGGCTTTATCTTTTGTCTCATGAAATGTTGAACCCATACTATGGACTCTTCCAGTACTCCAGAGATGACATCTACACATTACAGATCAACCCAGACTCTGCGGTCAATCCTGTAAGCAGAAGATCATCTTTTAATTGAAATACCCTTGCAGCTCCACTGCATAATTATTGGAGTGGTGGTCTGCTATTTCAAAGTAAGATAAGAATAACCAGGAGGCTGCACACCTTGTAACTAATTATTGCAAGCAGAGCACTGAGACTAACCTCTGGAAGCAGAAGGAGCTTGTTTAATCATTAGCCTATGGATCTTTGTGCATATGTGTGAATGCTTTCAGTAATGTTCTCTGCCTGGTGAAGTAATTGGCTGTCGATGGATATGGGTTGAATGTGAGCGATCATATTTTTAAAATTTAACTATAGTGAAATTTAAGGGATGAACACAGGACAGTTGTTAGATTTTAAATGCATAGTTGTAATTCTGTTCAGTACCTAAACAAGATTTTAAAAGTTGAAGTTTCTATCAACTGTTCATTTGAATTATTATATTTACAGTCCCCCTGGAATCTAAGCTCATAGTTAGAAAACTGTTATTGGTGCTCTTTGAAAATTCTAATTTTATTGAGGTAGATGGTGAAAAAAACTATTTTTTTTTCCATTCTACTGATTATAGTTTCATTTGACATAGGTAGAATGGCAATCATATTGGAAAATATGAGCCAGTGGGAGATTACATTCAACCAAAAACAAAATTTATATCTAACAGAAGAACAAATTTGTCTGCAGATAAGTTAACAGCAAGTTAAACCAAAGTTTGTCTGTGACGTTCTAGTAGATCACTGATATACAAGTTTACATTTAAGCTTTTCCAGTAAGGTTGGCTGAGGAATGACTTGTGGTGCAGAGAACCTAAAGAAGGGGGAGGAAGAAGAAACAAAACTGAGGGCAGTAGTCAGCAGTATTTTCTTAGTTGACATGAAGTTAATTGAACGATTCTTATTAATTAGACAAATTTAATCATTTTAAAACTCTCTGCGTTCAACTGAAGGCAGGTTGCTAAAAATTGAATTTGACCCAAGGAGTCTGTTCTGCAAGTCACTGAAATCATGGCTGATCTGATGGTCCTCAACTCCACTTTCTTGATTTTGTCCCCCTAATCCTAGATTCCCTTACTGTTTAAAATTCTGGCTGTCTCAGCTTTGAGTATACTTAATATGATGGTCTTAGCAATTTTCAGTGACCACTAATTGCAGATTCACTACCCTCTAAGAGAAGTAATTCCTCATCTCTGTCCTAATTGGGAGACCCCTTACTCAAATTATGTCCAGCGGTCCCAGGTTCTCTCACAAGGAGAAACAATGCATTTACCTTGTCAAACCCTGTAATCATCTTTATATGTTTCAGTAATGTGTCCTCTTATTCTTCTAAACTCCAGTGAGTACATTCTTACCCTTCTCAACCTCTTTGCATAAGAAAAATCTACCATATCCAAGATCAATGTGATGAACCATCTCTGGACTACCAACAATGCTAGTATATCTTTCTTTAGATAAGGGGACCAGACTAGGTGTGTTATAACTAGTGCCTTGTATAAATTTATCAATACTTCTCTATTTTTGTAGGAGAAAGTGAGGACTGCACATGCTGGAGATGAGAGCTGAAAATGTTTTGCTGGAAAAGCGCAGCAGGTCAGGCAGCATCCAAGGAGCAGGAGAATCAACGTTTCGGGCATGAGCCCAAAGAAGGGCTCATGCCCGAAATGTCGATTCTCCTGCTCCTTGGAGGCTGCCTGACCTGCTGCGCTTTTCCAGCAACACATTTTCTTCTCTATTTTTGTACTCTGTTTTCTTTGAAATAAATGCTAACATGCCATTTGCCTTTCCTATTAGCTTGTACACTAGTTTTTTGATGTACAAAAATCCCAAATTCCTCAGTGCTGCAGCTTTCTCCACTTAAATAACATTCAGCTCTTCTATTAATCCTGCCAAGGTGCATAACTTCACCTTTTCCACACTGTTTCATCCTCACCACTCACCTTCCCAACTGTTTTTGTGTCGTCCACAAAATTGCAGCTAATATGTTCACTTTCCCTGTCCAAGTCATTAGTGTTGTGGCGCCAGCTCTAATCCCTATGACAGGTCTCCTTCTCTTCTCGAACAGGGACATCATATCTGCAGTTTACAAATCTGCTGGAACTCTGAGTTCTAGAATATTTCGACCAATGCCTCCACTGTCTCTGTAGCTACTTCCTTTAAAATCCTTGAATGCAGATCATCTGGTCACTTGTCTGCTTTCAGTCAATTAGTTTGTCAAATACTTTGTCCCTCGTGGTAGAGACTGCTACAGGTTCTTTCCTCCTCTTCGCACATTGCTTATCTCATACAATCAGAAAACGTCATCGGCCCATCAAATTTGTCCCATCATAAATATACTACCTACGCTAGTTCCACTTTCTTGCACTAGACCCATAGCCTTGAATATTACGACGCCAAGTGCTCATCCAAATACTTCTTAAAGATTGTGAGGGTTCCCACCTCAACTACCCTTCCAGGCAATGCATTCCAGACCTTTCATCACTCTGTGAAAAATAGGTTTTCCTCAAATTCCCTCTAAAACCCCGCCTTTCCTTTTAAAATTATGCCCTCTTGTTATTGACCTTTCAACGAAGGGCAATAGCTGCTTTGAATTCACCCTGTCTATGCCTTTCATAATTTTATGCATCTCTACCACGTTCCCCCTCAACCTTCTCTGCTCCAAAGCAAACATCTGACCCTATTCAGCCTTTCTTCAGAGCTGAAATGCTCCATCCCTGGCAATATCTGGTGAATCTCCTTTGCATCCCCGCCAGTACAGTCACATCCTTCCTATAGTGTGAGGACTTAGAATGTGGCTATAGTATGTGGCCTCACCAAAGTTGTGTAGAGCTCCAACATGACCTCCCTAATCTATTGTAATCTATTCCATGACTGATAAAGGCAAATGTCCTAAATGTCATCTTAACTACCCTATTACCCTGTCTGCCACCTTCAGGGGTCTGTGGACAAGAGCCCCTAGATTGCTGTGGTCGTCTGAGCTTCCTGTTGTCTTGCCATGCACTGAGTACTCCCTTGACGACTTTCTTCTTCCAAAGTGCATCACCTCATACGTGTCAATTCCATTTGCCATTGATCTGCCCATCTGACCAATCTGTAATTTAAGACCACCTTCCTCAGTGTCAACAACCTGACCAATCTTTACATCATAGATTCTGCAAACTTACATATCATCAACACCCCCACCCAAAAGACACTCATCTACATTGTTTAAGAACATTTCAAACAATAAGGGATCCAGCAGAGGTACGTAACTACAGCCACACACCAATCACACAAACAGCCTCTACCACCACCCTTTGTCTTATCCCACTCAGCCAATTTTGGATCCATCTTGCAAAGGTACCATGGATCCCATGAGCTTTTCTCTTCTTTATCAGTTTCCCTTAGGATCTTGTTAAAGGCATTGCTGAAATCCATGTAAACAACAACAACACCCCTACCCTCATCCAAACACCTGGTCACCTTCTCAAAGTTCTACCAAATTTCTTAGGTATCACCTCGCTCTGACAAAGCCATGCTCATTATCCCTGATCAAACCTTGCCTCTCGAAATGGACATTAATATTCTCCTAGCCAACATCAAGACTCAGGGCTTACGTTTTCCATCCAGACTCCAGCCCACCTTCTGAGCACCCATTCGCCCGCCTCCAACTCACCCCATCCACCTGGATACCCCGTGCCATCTGGTACCTGTCCTCAATCTCTTTATTTCCACCTGCAGCTGTGATATTGACTGCCTCAATCTGTCCACCTCCATCACCACTACAACCTCTCACCCTCACAACGCACAGCTCTCCACTCCCTCCGTTCCAACCCCAACCTCACCATCACCACCAAACCAGCATGGCCAAAGGTGGGGGAGGGAGCGATGGTAGTTTGGCACACTGACCTCTACACCACTGAAGCCAGACACTAACTTCAAGACACCACCTCCTATTGCCCCCTTGACCATGACCTCACTTCCCATCACTAACCATCATCTCCCATACCTCAGGGGTCTCCCACCCATAACTTCCAACCACATTGTTTGGGAACTCTGCACCACCCAATTCTACCTCCTACCCAAGATCCACAAGCCTGACAACCCCGGCCGACCCATTGTCTCAGCCTGCTCCTGCCCCACTGAATTCATCTCCACCTATCTCGATACTGTCCTATCCCCCTGGTCCAGGAACTCCCCACATACATTCAGGATACCACCCATATCCCCCTCCTCCAGGACTTTGGTTCCCTGGCCCCCAATGCCTCATCTTCACCACGGACATCCAGTCCCTATACACCTCCATTCACCATGACCAGGACCTCCAAGCCCTCTGTTTCTTCCTCTCCCAACATCCCCACCAATACCCTTCCACCCACACTCTCATTTGTTTGACTGAACTGGTCCTCACCCTCAATAATTTCTCCTTTGAATCTCCAAACGAAGAGGTAGCCATGTGTCCCAGCTATCCCTGTCTCTTTGTCGGTTACCATCGAACAGGCCATCTTTCGTAGTTACACTGGCACCATTCCCCACCTCTTCCTCCGCTACGTTGATGACTCCATAGGCACCATCTTGTGCTCCCATGAAGGAATCCAATCCTCTAGGTTGCCACTTATTTCACCACTTTGTATCTTTTAGTTTTTGATGGGATACTCTCCTTGAGTGCCTTTGTTAACCATAGCTACTTCATACTTTTAATGAAGTCCTTTTTGACCAGAATAAATTATTTAGCATTATTCATTGTCTGTTACTATTCATCTGCTGGCCATCCTCTTAATCTATTTTCCCAGCCCGCTTTAGAAACTTTTTCCTCCTGCCTCAATAAATGCCTGTATTTGAGTACACTGATTAAGGACCCAAGTTGCTATCAATCAAGCAGAACTTGAAATTCTATCATGTCATAAATGCTATCCCCAACAGGATTGTTGTCTGAGTCCGCTTATTAATCCTACATCATTACATATTACTAGATCTAAAATAGCCTGTTCCCAGGTAAGCTGTGCAATATATTGCTGTAAGCACTCTTCAAGTTCATCATTCATGTTACCCTTGTCCATTTGATTTGTCCATTTGATGTGAAGGTTAAGAACACCCATGTTGATCGTAGCATCCACCTTGTATACCTCCATTATTTCCTGCTGTATATTTTATCCTATATTGATACAACTCTTTCGGGTCTAGGATGACCCACCTGTGACTTCTTTCCCTAGCTATTCCATACTTCCACCCAAACTGATTCCACATTGTGGTTAATTGCACCCATATTGCTGTTCACTACTGCACTGATCCCATCGTTTATTAACAGTGCTACCCAAACTGCTTTTCCTTTTTGCCTATTTTTCTGAGATGTCTTGAATATTGATTCCCAGTCCTGGTCACCCAGCAGCCACGTCTATATAGGCTATCAAGTCATATACATATATTTCTCTCTGTGCTGTATACTCATTACCTTGGTACGCATGCTGTGTATATTCAGATAATGAGCCTTAAACTTTGACTTTTTACTATTACTGCTTATTCTGGTTCTTAATTTCTGCTGCATGCTTCTGCTTTTATTATTTGTCCCTTCCTGTTACACTTTGATTTTCGTTTGTCCCATCACTACCCATGTCTTCCACTTATTTACCCTACATTCAACCCAAGTTGTATGATTTACCAGAATACTGATCGAGCATGGTTAAAATGAAGCCCGTTCCAATGAATTAGCTCTCTTTCCCAGTACGGGCATCAGTGCTCCATGAATCAAAATCCTTTTTTCTCCACATTGCTCAGGTAGTAATCCTAAGATTACTTTCGTAGCTCTACATTTTAATTTAGCCCGAACTGCTCATAAATCCCTAAGCAGAACTTCTTTCCTAGTCCTATCTATGAGACTGCTCCTTAGAGGGATCATGAGAACTGGATTCTTCCTCTCCCATTCCAATTCCTATTCAGTCCAGAAGAGATGTCCTTAACCTTAGCACCAGGTAGGCAACACGACCTTTGGCACTCCCTTTGCTGCAAAGAACAGTATTTATTCCCTTAATTATGCTATCCCCTATTACTATTTCATTTCTCTTTTCCCATCCCCTCAACCAACTTGAATAACACTCTGTACCCTGATGCTTTTGTCAGTTTGCCCATCCTCTCTGCAGTCTGTGTCCATGTCCACGCTGGGAGAAGAACCTCCTATGTATTGGACAAGGGCACAAAACTAAATTTTGGATCCTAGTGTCTGCCTCACTCACAGTCATACCCCTGTGTCCGTGACTGCGGATCAAATATAATTCATTTAAGGGGTGTGATTGTCTCCTGAAACACTCCCAATCCCTGATTTGTCCGTGTTCACTCCTCAGACTCTAGCCCATGAACTCTGAATCAAAATACCTCAACCAGCAAACACTTGCTGCAAACGTGGCCAGTATGAATTACACCGGTGACACCTCTCATACTACAGCTGCAACACATCACCTGCTTGGCCATCTTAATTTTAATTAATTATGGTATTAAATATTTTGAAAGTAGATTTCCAAATTCTACTCTTCAGCTATTATAACGTCTCCTGTTGTAGAGCACTTGGCTAGTTGGGTTGATGTGGAAGACATACCACCATTCTTGTGATGTCCCATTTTGACTGACAGACTGAACCATGTTGACGGGGCTGTCTCCTGCTGACTGTCTCCTGCTGACTGTCTCCTGCTGACTGTCTCCTGCTGACTGTCTCCTGCTGACTGTCTCCTGCTGACTGTCTCCTGCTGACTGTCTCCTGCTGACTGTCTCCTGCTGACTGTCTCCTGCTGACTGTCTCCTGCTGACTGTCTCCTGCTGGTCTACTCTGCCAGTTATTTTCTGCCTTTTTAACATGTGCCTTTGAGTTTTTTTTTAAAAGTACTTTGTAAATGTGAGACTCTTGTTGGAAACTTGTAGTCTGGATCTTATTGTAGGAAAAATACAGTAGGACAAATACCTCTAGAAAAGTTGTATGGGGAAATGGGCTATGTACATTTTTAATATGAACTCTGAAGTCAACTTTTTATTTTTGACAACTTTATTACAAAGGAATGGGATCAAAGCATAAGATGATGATATTTTTGTCCTTTGGTATAATTTATTGATGATTGATCTATTTGATAAAGAATCCTAACAAAATTTTAATTGAAGGCAAGCAATTTTAACTGCCATTTCACTTTTAATTCAAATTTTCTTCAAAATAGGAACACTTATCTTATTTCCATTTTGTTGGTCGGATTATGGGGATGGCAGTGTTTCATGGACACTACATCGATGGGGGCTTCACTCTTCCCTTCTATAAACAGCTGCTGGGAAAGTCAATCACACTGGATGACATGGAGTCTGTGGACCCAGATCTACACAACAGCTTAGTCTGGATCCTGTACGTACAGTCCTGCTTTACATCTACTGCTACTTAATTCAATGCAGCAATTTCAGTAATTTGCTTTTAGACTCCATTAGAAGTGAAATCAAATTATTTCAAAATGGAATTGGATAGAGCAGAGATTGCTTTAAGGTTCGCTTGAAGAAATCTGATAGTTTTTGAAAGCTGAGTTTACACACGCCACTTCATCTCCAGAGCCAATAGAACAGTTGTGGACAAGAAAGTGTGCTTGAGAATACCCCATACAGGTGTATGCACTCAAGTGATGAAGTTATTTTTATCCAGAGTGCAATGCGATCGTCTTTTCGTTTTGTCATGATGCATTTGAAGTTAAACCAGGTTTCTATCAGCAAAGTTCTGGGTCAGTTTCGCTTGACGTGCTGTTGCAACAAGTAGTGTGATTCTTGTTGACCCCTCCTCCAAGGGAGGAAAAAAGCCATTCAGTTCAGAAGTAAGACTTTTTAAATTAGTTTCCTAATATAGTTTTGATTGGTAGCTCTGTGTGAATTAATGGCTATTCAAATTTACTGGGTCCTCATCACTACTATCATCCCTTTTATTCAAAATCGCTGAATATAATTTTTGAAGGCCATTAGTCAGGCGCAGTGACATTCATAACTGCAGATAGAAGAAGAATAAAGAATCGTTACCATGAAAATGGCCATTCATTTATTTAGTACAGTAGATGAGAATTGGTTTTTTTCCACTTCTACACAGAACAATATTAAGCTCACTGCTGCAAAACTGTTTGTTGTATTACTGGTATTGTTTGCATCTTCTATTAGTGTTTATTGTGTGTTTTGTGGTTAACATCAAAGACAAAGTCCAAACAATGATCCTGCTGCCTTCCAAATCTCAAGAGGATCTTTTGAAAGCATAAAACCAGTAGCTGAAACGATCTGTGAATAGTTCTGTTCATGGGACATGGAGAATATTAATTACATATGCAAGTGGTCTGAAATGCAGGAATGTAAAAAATGTAGAATTAATCAAAAGGGGTGAAGGGAACCAAAAAAAACCATTGTGACCCTTTTCAATCATGTATCAAATGCTAACTTTTAAAGTAGCATATCCTATTTTGTATATGTCATTTGCAAGTTACTGCTTTGCAAGTAGAATCTGTTTTCATAGTTCGTTTCCCCCCAATATTATCAGTTGCAGTGAATATCAAAATGAACACTTCATCCATTTCTAACTTTGTTTTTCTAAATACTTTTATTGAAAAAATATTTCTTTACAAAATTATAAAATTACAAAAATATGGAAATATAACATTATAACGACCGCAACAATAAACCAACTACTATACTACTCTACAAAAGAACTCACAGCTACACTCATTACATATCAATAAATAAGTAAATAAATAACACCACTCAACGTAACAAGACCTCAGCTCTCAACCTTTGAGAGCATCAATTGTTAAACCCATATTTGCTTGAAATTCTTTCCCTCAGGACATTAGGCTTATTAAACCAAACCACTATGGCTCGATCAAAGCCCTAATTAAAATGGCGGAAAGTCTGCTTCCAAATAATTCAAAAAGAGTTGCAACGTTTTATAAAAATTTTCCATTTTCTGGTGCATCATGTTTGTAGGAAAGTCCAAAGGAATGTGTTCCATAATTAACTTATGCCACCCCGATAGACCCGGGGGGTTCTCAGATACCCAGCACACCAGAACATTCTTCCTCGCACAAAAAGTGAGGACACTAAAAACTTTCTCCCATGTACATCTAAGGGAGATAAATTTGGCAAATCCAGGAGAAGAAAAACCGGGTCCACCTTGTCTTCGGTCCCCAAGATCCCCTCTATTACTCCTGCCACAGTGCTCCAGTATGTGGCACTGTGGCAGGACCACAAACAATGAGTGAGGGTACCCATATTTATTTTACATTTGGGGCACATTGAAGACGCACCCTGCTTAAATTTTGCAAGACAATCTGGGGCCAGATGAGTCCTACGAAGAATCTTTAACTACATAGCATGGGTCCTATTACATATTAAAATCTTCCTCGCACTCTTACAAATATCCTCCCAAGTTTCAGGAGTGATCTCCACCCCCAACTCTCTCTCCCAGACCTCCCGTAATTGTTCAATGTCACCCGAGGAACCTCCCCCTTACAAACGATAGAGAGTATTCGCTTGAAAGAGTGCTCTTGGCCTGAAGCACCCTCTTTTCTGTACCAGATCTGTAACACTCAGTTAGAAGCGTAGTCTCTTTTTGGATAAAATCTCTGATCTGAAAAAAACAGAAGAGGTCCCTATTCGATAATCTACACTTACGAGTTATTTGATCAAACGACATCAATGTTTAAACTTCAAACAGGTCACCAAACGAGAGACTCTCCTATCTGCCCAGGACATAAACCCGGGATCCATTGTCCCTGGCCGGAAACCTGGCATACCAACTATGGGAGTATGGAAAGATGTTTTAGACATATTATCCTCCATCTGTCTCATTGCCCTCCACGCTTTGACAGTATTAATAACTATTGGATTGCGGCAGTGTTCCAAAGCTATCCTCGTTTTTTTCAAAAACAGCTGGTTAATAAGAGGACACTTTGCCTGGGAGGCCTCAATGTCCAACCATATCGATGCCGAGTCCTCACAGACCCAGTCGCTCTCAAAAGATAGAAGGGAGCTCAATTGGTATCTTCTGACATCTGGGAGATACACTCCTCCTGACCCCTGGGGTATTTGCAATTCCGTAAGCTTGATAAGGGGCCTCTTATGGCGCCAAATAAAAGAACTAAACCAAACATTTAATTTCCGAAACATTTGTCCAGGAAAAGACAAGGGCAGCATTTGCAGAGGGTATAATTAGCGAGGAAGAGCATTCATTTTAAGAAGAGCAACTCAACCTAGCCATGATATTGGAAGGGCCCCCTGTCTTTGAAGGTCTTGTTTAATCTTGTCAAACAAATGAACAAAACTAGCCTTGAATAACTGATCAAAACTAGGGACAACTAAGGCCAAAATAAAGAGAGCCACCCTGTGCCCACTTCAATGTCCGGTATTCCCCAAGACTCCAGATTTTGAAAAATTGATCTTGTAACCTGAGAAAAAACCAAATGAATTAATACATTTGATACCGTTAAGTACCCCGCTGCATGATCAGAGATGGCAATATTCTCAATCGAACAGGATACCACCAAATTTAAAGAAGCCACAGGAGTTATGAAATAATCAATCCTTGTGTGGCATTTACGAGGATTGGAAAAGAATGTAAAATCTCTGCCCATGGGTATAAACATCTCCAAACGTGTACCAACCCCAGATCACCTAACTGCATAGATTGTGAAGAAAGCTTTGGGGGGAGGGGGGGGGGGAGAGAGAGGGGTGCACCTTTGGGTATTCTATCCAGCGCAGGATCCATAAGGCAATTAAAGCACCCCCCCCCTTAATAATATGCCATGACGCTAAGGCCATCAGCTTAGTCGAGGAAATCAGTCAGAAATTTAAGAGGGTGAGCCGGAGGACAGTAGACATTCAAAATACCATATTCCTCACCATGTATAAGGGCCTTCAGAATAACAAACTGACCATAATCATCTTTAACGCAATCTATTAAATTAAATGGGAGACCCTTCCGGACGAGTATTGCCACTCCTCTGCCCCTAGTACTAAACGATGAGAAAAACCCACCCTACTGCAACTTCAAGTGTTCCTTGTCACTAAGATGATATCCACCCTCTCCTTTCTAAGCCTCGCCAACACCTTTTTTTCTTTTAACTGGTAAATGAATCCCTCTGATATTCCAGGTGCACCATTTAAGAATGCTGCTAAACATGATTCTTTACAATCACCTTTGACATGTCAAGAGGAAGAATTCATCTTGCAACACGCTGAGCATGCTCAAAAGGAGACTAACAGAGTCTATTTACAAAAAAACAAAACAACTGCAAAACACAAGGCACTTAATGGGAGACTCTAACCCCTGCCTACAGAGGGTGCTTACATTTCCTACACACACCTCCATCCTCCCCTTTCAGCTCGAGCTGCACCCCAAACACAAGCAATGGAAGAAACCAAAGGACATTGTAAACACAAAGGTATAACAAAAACGATAAGCACTCTGCGCCCCCACCACCACAATATATCAATACCACTCCAGCTCGGAAAGAAAAAAAAGCTCACCAACAGCAGCTTCTTTGGGCAAAGTGTGAAAGTACAAGAAATAAAAGCAAGACAAAAAAATGGACAGCATTTTTTGAATTGGGTTAGGTAATTCTAGTAGGTTGTATAATTATTTTTCTTGTTTAAAAACTTCAAAGGCTGTTTGAGTTTCTGTAAGAATTTACAAAGTTTGAAAAATGAGCAATGTTAATGGCATCTTTGTCTTGCAGTTTGAGCATCTTTATTCTGCAATGTTCTACAAGCGTTTGGCAAAATAATTCATTGGGACAAAACTTGCCACAAATCTTTTTCACTTAATTTGTCAATTTGTGTTCTGACTGACAATATTTATGGAGAACTGTTACCAAGACATGTACCATTACGAAAGTTGAAAAATAATGTATGTTAAGTATACAGAAGAGTTTGATGCATTTTCCCTTGGCTGAAAATCTTGACCTCTTTATCAACTGATGATGCAGAACGTGTACTAGACATAAAACAGCAATAGTTTGAGGGCTGAAAAGTTTGTGATCAAGTGTTTTGTTTTTCTGCTATGCAGTGAAAATGACATCACAGGTGTTTTGGACCATACATTCTGTGTGGAGCACAATGCCTATGGAGAAATCATTCAACATGAACTAAAGCCAAATGGGAAAAGCATTCCTGTAACAGAGGAGACCAAGAAAGAATACGTTCGGTAAGAGAGACAGCAAGCACTTACTGCTGTTTTATGATTCTACTTCATGAAACTTTAATCCAATTAGAAAATAGTCTGCAACAAAATAATTTGTAAGGGACTTCTTGGTTTATATTTGCATGGCTAGATGCAAACTATGATTTACTGTGGTTTAACATAATGTAAACAACCTATATGTACCAGGAGACAGCCATCTTTGATGTGTAATTGATTAGGGCTACATCAGTCAGTACCTGGGGATTTCACTGAGTCAACTGAACCCAATCTACATTTGTTGCAATTATTTCACTTCTGATCCATTTCTGCAACAATTTAGAACATAGTTCTGGTGTTGAAAAAGCATGAATAAACAGATTTTCTAAAAAATCTGGAGACTAATGCAGTTTAATATTAGCCCCAAACAACAGAGAGGCTCAAACACATTGCTATGTAATAACCCATGTGCACTTTATCCGTGTTCACATTTTCATCCATTTCTTCTCATCTTTGCTTATTAATTTTAGCCGAGTGCTGTTTTCTGTCTTCTATCTTTTAAAATTGTTTTTGCATTTTTAAATTATGAAATAAATTAAGTATGGATTCTAAGGATTCAGTTTCTGTTTAATACATACTTTTATTTGTGAGTGAAGAATTGATTATGTGGAAGTTTATATTTCCAAAATAACACTTAATTTATAAAATTTATAGAAACATATTACTTAATGTTACATGAGGCATAAAGCAAGTCAATTTCTTCTTAATATTTGATGTTCATTGCATCTTGAGCAGACAGCCTGAGGGGCTTTATCCAGTTTCTAGCCTCGCTATGTATTATATCTGAAAGGCCTTCAATGGTGGCTGACCCTTTTGTTCCTATTCTGCAGTTTTCCCAAGCGTTAATGTGTCCCTCAGCACATAACCCTGGATCTTGCAATGTTGCAGTCTGCAGCCATGGAAGGCCAATTGGTTTTGAACATACCAAAGAGCATCTTTCATGGAGTTGATGGTCATCTAGCCACGATTGAATTTTAACTTCGCATGTATGAATACTGATGAATATTTTTCACACAGGAAAAAGACAGCGTAGTCAAGGCGAATACTGAGATACAGGCTATTAGACTAAACGGAATTGAGGTTCATAAGGAGGAGCTGTTAACAATTCTGTAAAATGTGAAAATAGATAAGTTGCCTGGGCCAGATGTGATTTATCCTAGGATTCTCTGCAAAGCTAGGGAGGAGATTGCAGAGCCTTTTGCTTTGATCTTTATGTCATCATTGTCTATAGGAATAGCGCCAGAAGACTGGAGGATAGTAAATGTTATCCCCTTGTTCAAGAAGGGGAGTAGAGACAACCCTGGTAATTACAGACCAGTGAGCCTTAAAGAGAGAGGATTTATAATAATCTAGAAAGGAATATGTTGATTAGGGATAGTCGACACAGTTTTGTGAAGGGTAGGTCATGTGTCACAAACTTTATTGAGTTCTTTGAGAAGGTGACAAAACAGGTGGATGAGGGTAAACCAGTTGATGTGGTGTATATGGATGTCAGTAAAGTGTTTGATAAGATTCCCCATGGTAGGCTATTGCAGAAAATATGGAGGCATGAAATTGAGGGTGATTTAGCGGTTTGGATCAGAAATTGGCTAGCTGTAAGAAGACAAAGAGTTGTGGTTGATGGGAAATATTCATCCTGGAGTTCAATTACTAGTGGTGTACTGCAGTGATCTGGGGCTACTGCTGTTTGTCATTTTTATAAATGACCTGGATGAGGGCATAGAAGGATAGTAAACTTGCAGATGACATTAAAGTCAATGGAGTTGTGGACAATGTGGAAGGATGTTGCAGGTTACACAGGGATGTATATAAATTGCAGAGCTGGGCAGAGAGGTCGCAAATGGAGTTTAATGTGGAAAAGTGTGAGGTGAGTCACTTTGGAAGGAGTAACATGAATATAGAGTATTGGGCTAATGATGAGATTCTTTGGAGTCATAGAATCCCTACAGGATCTTCAGCTCAAGTCCACACCAACTCTCTGAAGAGTAACCCACCGAGACCCATTCACCTACCCTATTATCCTATATTTACCCTTCACTAATGCACCTAACCTACACATCCCTGAACACTGTGGGCAATTTAGCATGGCCAATTCACCTAACCTGCACATCTTTGGATTGTGGGAGGAAACCAGAGCAACCGGAAGAAACCCAGGCAGACAATGGGATGATGTGCAAACTCCACACACTCATTCGGCCGAGGCTGGAATCAAACCCGGGTCCCTGGCGCTGAGAGGCAGCAGTGCTAACCACTGAGCCACTGTGCTCAGACAGATCTCCGTGTCCGTGTGCATAAATACCTGAAAGTTGCCACCCAGGTTGATAGAGTTGTTATGAAGGCTTTTGTTGGTAAAGGAGTAGAGTTTCGGAGCCATGAGGTCATGTTGTAGTTGTATAAAACTCTGACGTGGCTGCACTTGGAGTATTGCATACAATTCTGGTTACTGCATTATAGGAAGGATGTGGAAGCATTGGAAAGGGTGCAGAGGTGGTTTATCAGACCTGCCTGGTATGGAGGGAAGGTTGTATGAGGAAAGGCTGAGGGACTTGAGGCTGTTTTTGTTAGAGAGAAGGTTAAGACGTGACTTAATAGAGACACAAGATGACCAGAGGATTAAATAGGGTGGACAGTGAGAACCTTTTGCCTTGGATGGTGATAGCTAGCAGAGGGGACATAGCTTTAAATTGAGGGGTGATAGATTTAGGACAGATGTCAGAGGTGGTTTCTTTACTCAGAGTAGTAATTGCGTGGAATGCACTGCCTGCAACAGTAGTAGACTCGCCAACTTTAAGGGCATTTAAGTGGTCATTGGATAAACATATGGATGATAATTGAATAATGCGGTTTAGATGGGTTTCAGATTGGTTTCACAGGTCAGCGCAACATTGAGGGTCGAAGGGGCTGTACTGCGCTGTTATGTTCTATTTATCCCCAAGAACAGTCTGTAACACGCTGAACTATGTCATGGAGCAACTCAGGAATCAACCTTGACAAAACCACTGCATCTTTTATTTTCCACACCTTTGTCATGGAACATTCTGGAAAGAGGTTGACAAGTGTTTTTTTCCCCGCTGCAACTATCTGGAGGGCAATTTGCAGAGTCGGTGAAACTCCAGCAGACAGCATGGGTAGATAGGTGTAGCTAGAGAGTAAAGACCATTTGCCCGAAATGTCGATTTTCCTGCTCCTCGGATGCTGCCTGACCTGTACTTTTCCAGGATCTGGATTAGTGGTACTGGAAGAGCACAGCAATTCAGGCAGCATCCGAGGAGCAGTAAAATCAACGTTTCGAACGAAAGCCCTTCATCAGGAATATAGGCAGAAAGGCTAAAGCGTGGAGAGATAAGCTAGAGGAGGGTGGGGGTGGGGAGAAAGTAGCATAGAGTACAATAGGTAAGGGGGGGAGGGGATGAAGATGATAGATTGGGGGCGGAGGGAGGGTGGAGTGGATAGGTGGAAAAGAAGATAGGCAGGTAGGACAGGTCATGGGGACAGTGCTGAGCTGGAAGTTTGGAACTAGGGTGAGATGGGGGGGAAGGGGAAATGAGGAAACTGTTGAAGTCCACATTGATGGCCTGGGGTTGAAATGTTCCGAGGAGGAAGATGAGGCGTTCTTCCTCCAGGTGTCTGGTGGTGAGGGAGCGGCGGTGAAGGAGGCCCAGGACCTCCATGTCCTCGGCAGAGTGGGAAGGGGAGTTGAAATGTTGGGCCACAGGGCGGTGTGGTTGATTGGTGCGGGTGTCCCGGAGATGTTCCCTAAAGCGCTCTGCTAGGAGGCATCCAGTCTCCCCAATGTAGAGGAGACCGCATCGGGAACAACGGATACAATAAATGATATTAGTGGATGTGCAGGTAAAACTTTGATGGATGTGGAAGGCTCCTTTAGGGCCTTGGATAGAGGTGAGGGAGGAGGTGTGGGCGCAGGTTTTACAGTTCCTGCGGTAGCAGGGGAAGGTGCCAGGATGGGAGGGTGGGTTGTAGGGGGGCGTGGACCTGACCAGGTAGTCACGGAGGGAATGGTCTTTGCGGAAGGCGGAAAGGGGTGGGGAGGGAAATATATCCCTGGTGGTGGGGTCTTTTTGGAGGTGGCGGAAATGTTTGCGGATGATTTGGTTTATGCGAAGGTTGGTAGGGTGGAAGGTGAGCACCAGGGGCGTTCTGTCCTTGTTACGGTTGGAGGGGTGGGGTCTGAGGGCGGAGGTGCAGGATGTGGACGAGATGCATTGGAGGGCATCTTTAACCACGTGGGAAGGGAAATTGTGGTCTCTAAAGAAGGAGGCTATTTGTGTGTTCTGTGATGGAACTGGTCCTCCTGGGAGCAGATCCGGCGGAGGAATTGGGAATACGGGATGGCATTTTTGCAAGAGGTAGGGTGGGAAGAGGTATAATCCAGGTAGCTGTGGGAGTCGGTGGGTTTGTAAAAAAATGTCAGTGTCAAGTCGATCGTCATTAATGGAGATGGAGAGGTCCAGGAAGGGGAGGGAGGTGTCAGAGATGGTCCAGGTAAATTTTAAGGTCAGGGTGGAATGTGTTGGTGAAGTTGATGAATTGCTCAACCTCCTCGTGGGAGTATGAGGTGGCGCCAATGCAGTCATCAATGGAGCGGAGGAAGAGGTGGGGAGTGGTGCCGGTGTAATTATGGAAGATCGACTGTTTTACGTAGCTAACAAAGAGACAGGCATAGCTAAGGCCCATACGTGTGCCCATGGCTACCCCTTTGATCTGGAGGAAGTGGGAGGATTCGAAGGAGAAATTGTTAAGGGTGAGGACCAGTTTGGCCAAACGAATGAGTGTGTCGGTGGAAGGGTACTGTTGGGGACGTCAGGAGAGGGAAAAATGGAGGCCCTGGTCATGGCGGATGGAGGTGTAGAGGGATTGGATATCCATGGTGAAGATGAAGCGTTGGGGGCCGGGGAAACGGAAGTCTTGGAGGAGGTGAAAGGCGTGGGTGTTGTCTTGAACGTATGTGGGGAGTTCCTGGACTAGGGCGGATAGGACAGTGTCAAGGTAGGTAGAGATGAGTTCAGTGGGGCAGGAGCATGCTGAGACAATGGGTCGGCCAGGGTGGTCAGGCTTGTGGATCTTGGGAAGGAGGTAGAACCGGGCAGTGCGGGGTTCCCAGACTATGAGGTTGGGAGCTGTGGGTGGGTGATCTCCTGAGGTGATGAGGTTCTGTATGGTCTGGGAGATGATGGTTTGGTGATGGGGGGTGGGGTCATGGTCGAAGGGGCGGTAGGAAGAGGTGTCCTCGAGTTGGCATTTGGCTTCAGCGGTGTAGAGGTCAGTGTGCCAGACTACCACTGCGCCACCTTTATCTGCTGGCTTGATGGTGAGGTTGGGATTGGAGCAGAGGGATTGAAGGGCTGCGCGTTGTGAGGGTGAGAGGTTGAAGTGGGGGAGGGGGGTAGACAGGTTGAGGCGGTTAATGTCCCAGCGGCAGTTGGAAATGAAGAGGTCAAGGGCAGGTAATAGGCCAGTGCGGGGTGTCCAGGTGGATGCAGTGTTTGGAGGTGGGCGAAGGGGTCCTCGGAAGGTGGGCGGGAATCCTGATTGTGAAAGTAAGCTTGGAGGTGGAGGCGGCAGAAGAAGTGTTCGACGTCACGGCGTGTATTAAATTCATTGATGCGTGGACGGAGGGGGATGAAGGTGAGTCCTTTGCTGAGGACTGATCGTTCGTCCTCAGTGAGGGGAAGGTCTGGAGGGATGGTGAAAACTTGGCAGGGCTGGGAGCTGGGATCTGGTGTGGGTGTGGAGCAAGTAACTGGAGTGGGTGTGAAGCACCTGTCTAATCTAAACTTTTGCCTAGTAAAGAACCAATGTCTGTTTCGTCTGCTTTCTACCATCTGCTAGTATGATGCAATATTTTTTATGGAATTATTGACTAATAATAATGATCAATCTCTATCAAATAATACATGATTTGAGGTCATCTGTCGCTCCCAAACATGCTACACATATCATATGTCAGGTATTAAATCACAGCAGTGCCTGTTATTGTTATAATGGGCAAACATCAGCAAACATCCTTTGATTGTGAAAAATATACCCAAAAATTTCTGGAAATACTTATCTCTGACAGTATCTGTAGAGAATGAAAATGAATTAAATCTTTGTGACCGTACCTCATGCTTTTGGATCATTTGATTGTGATTAGGAGCAGGAGTCTGCACCTATCACAGGCCTGCTGTAGCAAATTCTAGAACTGTACTGTCTGGCAAAAGCATGAGGTATGGGCGGCACGGTGGCCCAGTGGTCATGGGCGGCACGGTGGCCCAGTGGTTAGCACTGCTGCCTCACAGCGCCTGTAGACCCGGGTTCAATTCCCGACTCAGGCGACTGACTGTGTGGAGTTTGCACATTCTCCCCGTGTCTGCGTGGGTTTCCTCCGGGTGCTCCGGTTTCCTCCCACAGTCCAAAGATGTGCGGGTCAGGTGAATTGGCCATGCTAAATTGCCCGTAGTGTTAGGTTAAAGGGGTGGATGTAGGGGTATGGGGGGGTTGCGCTTCGGCGGGTCGGTGTGGACTTGTTGGGCCGAAGGGCCTGTTTCCACACTGTAAGTAATCTAATCTAATCTAAAACTCATTCAGCACTGGTCCCGACTTAAATTTGGTATCTTTAGGTCCATGTGACTCAGTTTTATATTAACTTTAGCTGTTTATACAGTGAGCAAACTCATTTTTATGACCCATCGAGTGGCAAAGGCTAAAACACTGTTGCGGTTGCAGCAAGGACTTGCTGTTTTGCACTGATAGGAAAGGGCTACCAAAGGTGGAGTAAATCTGTTTGCAATTCAGCTAAGAGCCTAACCTTTCTACAAAGGTTACCACTTTAATTGCAACAGTAGAGTCCATGTGAAACACACTGACATGAAGAAATATTTCCTGTTGTAGGCTATACGTGAACTGGCGGTTTCTGCGAGGTATCGAAGCCCAGTTTCTTGCCTTGCAGAAAGGATTCAATGAGGTGATCCCACAGCATCTGCTGAAAACATTTGATGAGAAGGAGTTGGAAGTGAGTACCAAGTTTTTACCTAATTTAGTGAGATAAGTGTTTCTGATATGTATATTCATCTCATTGTCCTGGAGGTGATTCAACCTTTTGTTTAAACTAAAAAAAAGGAACTGCTTGAAAATGGATTGATTTTTACATTTGGTGAAGTGGTGTACATCAGTAACTTCTTTGTATTTTTTATATTGGTGTATGTAGGTCATAGGTTGAGGCATGCCTTTATAGATTGCAAACCTTGGTCATTTTAAATTATTCACCAAGAAATATATGTGTCACTACTCTGTGCTGTCCCTGAAGCTGTTCACCAGCACTTTAACCAGTGACTAATTTTATCCATCCTTAATGGCCAGTAGTATTTGTGCATTCATCGTACTCAACCTACATTTTGTGATTTTAGATAATATGAACTGGGGTTGAAGATGTTTTTTATTTGTTCATGCGATGTGGGTGTTGCTGTCCAGGCCAGCATTTATTACTCATTCCGAATTGCCCAGAGGGAAGTTCAGAGTAAACCACATTACTGTGGTCTGGAGTCACATGTCGGCCAGACCAGGTTTAGAAAGCCGAATTCCTGAACTGGAGGATATTAATGAACCAAATGGGTTTTTAATGGCAATTGACAATAGTTACATGGTCGACATTAGACTAGCATTTTATTCCAGTTTTTATTGAATTCAAATTTCAGCTGCTGCCATGGTGGGATTTGAACCCATATCCTCAGCACATTAGTCTGGGGATCGCATTTGATTGGGTTGAACTCCATCTGCTATATCTCTGCCCAACTCTCCGATCTATGTATGTTCTCCTGCATTCTCTGATAGTCCCCTTCACTACCTGATACTCCACCAGTCTTCGTGTCATCTGCAAACCTGCTAATCAGAACACCTATACCTTCCTCCAGATCATTTATGTATGTCACAAACAACGATGGTCCCAACACTGATCCCTGTGGAACACCACTGGTCACAGGTCTCCATTTTGAGAAACTCCCTTCCACTACTACTCTCTGTCTCCTGCTGCCCAGCCAGTTCTACATAGAACATAGAAGAATACAGCGCAGTACAGGCCCTTCGGCCCTCGATGTTGCGCTGATCCAAGCCCACCTAACCTATACTAGCCCACTATCCTCCATATGCCTATCCAATGTCCGCTTAAATGCCCATAATGAGGGAGAGTCCACCACTGCTACTGGCAGGGCATTCCATGAACTCACGACTCGCTGAGTAAAGAACCTACCCCAAACATCTGTCCTATACCTACCGCCCCTTAATTTAAAGCTATGCCCCCTTGTAATAGCTGACTCCATACGTGGAAAAAGATTCTCACTGTCGACCCTATCTAAACCCCTAATCATCTTGTGCACCTCTATCAAGTCACCCCTAAACCTCCTTTTCTCCAGTGAAAACAACCCCAAGTGCCTCAGCCTTTCCTCATACGATCATTCTACCATACCAGGCAACATCCTGGTAAACCTCCTCTGCACACGTTCCAGTGTCTCCACATCCTTCCTATAGTATGGCGACCAAAACTGCATACAATACTCCAGATACGGCCGCACCAGAGTCTTATACAACTGCAACATGACCTCAGGACTCTGGAACTCAATTCCTCTACCAATAAAAGCCAGTACGCCATATGCCTTCTTCACCGCACTATTTACCTGGGTGGCAACTTTCAAAGATCTGTGTACATGGACACCAAGATCCCTCTGCTCATCCACACTACCAAGTATCCGACCATTAGCCCAGTACCCCATCTTCTTGTTACTTTTACCAAAGTGAATCACCTCACACTTAGCTACATTGAACTCCATTTGCCACCTTTCTGCCCAGTTCTGCAGCTTATCTATATCCCACTGTAACCTGCCACATCCTTCCTCACTGTCTACAACTCCTCCGACTTTCGTATCATCCGCAAACTTGCTCACCCAACCTTCTAACCCCTCCTCCAGGTCATTTATAAAAATGACAAACAGCAATGGTCCCAAAACAGATCCTTGCGGAACACCACTAGTGACGGCACTCCAAGATGAACCTTTGCCATCAACTACTACCCTCTGTCTTCCAGCCAGCCAACTCCTAATCCAAACCTCCAACTCACCCTTAATGCCATACCTCTGTATTTCTTGCAGTAGTCTACCATGGGGAACCTTATCAAACGCCTTACTAAAATCCATATACACCACATCTACCGCTTTCCCCTCGTCCACCTCCTTAGTCACCTTCTCAAAGAATTCAATAAGGTTTGTGAGGCACGACCTGCCCTTCACAAAACCATGCTGACTATCCTTGATCACATTATTCCTATCCAGATGTTCATAAATCCTATCCCTTACAATTCTCTCTAAGATTTTGCCCACAACAGAAGTGAGACTCACCGGCCTATAGTTACTAGGGTTATCCCTACTCCCCTTCTTGAACAAGGGAACCACATTTGCTAGCCTCCAATCTTCTGGCACTACTCCTGTAGACAACGAGGACATAAAAATCAAGGCCAATGGCTCTGCAATCTCCTCCCTTGCTTCCCAGAGAATCCTAGGATAAATGCCATCAGGCCCAGGGGACTTATCTATTTTCACCCTTTCCAGAATTTCCAACACCTCTTCCCTACATACCTCAAAGCCATCCATTCTACTTAATTGTGACTCAGTATTCACATTGACAACAATGTCCTGTTCCTGATTGAATACTGACGAAAAGTATTCATTCAGTGTCTCCCCAATCTCTTCAGCCTCCACATGCAACTTCCCACTACTATCCTTGACTGGACCTATTCCTACCCTAGTCATTCTTTTATTCCTGACATACCTATAGAAAGCCTTAGGGTTTTCCCTAATCCTACCAACTAAGGACTTTTCATGTCCCCTCCTTGCTGCTCTTAGCTCTCTCTTCAGGTCCTTCCTGGCTACCTTATAACTCTCAATCGCCCCAATTGAACCTTCACGCCTCATCTTTACATAGGCCGCCCTCTTCCATTTAACAAGGGATTCCAATTCCTTATTAAACCACGGCTCCCTCACACGACCCTTTCCTCCCTGCCTGACGGGTACATACCTATCAAGGACACTCAATAGTTGCTCCTTGAACAAGCTCCACATACCAATTACGCCCTTGCCTTGAAGCTTACTTTTCCAAGCCACACATCCTAAGTCATGCCTCACCGCATCATAATTTCCCTGCCCCCAGCTATAACTCTTGCCCTGTAGTGCACACTTATCCCTCTCCATCACTAGAGTAAAAGTCACCGAATTCTGGTCACTGTCCCCAAAGTGCTCACCTACCTCTAATTCTAACACCTGGCCTGGTTCATTACCCAGAACCAAATCTAGTATGGCCTCACCTCTTGTTGGCCTATCTACATATTGTGTCAGGAAACCCTCCTGCACACATTGGACAAACACTGACCCATCTAACGAACTTGAGCTATAGCTTTCCCAATCAATATCAGGAAAGTTAAAGTCCCCCATAACAACCACCCTATTACTTTCACTCTTCTCTTGAATCATCCTCGCAATCCTTTCTTCTACGTTAATAGGGCTATTAGGAAGCCTGTAAAAAAACTCCTAACAGGGTGAGCTCACCTTTCCTATTCCTAACCTCAGCCCAAACTACCTCAGATGGCGAGTCTTCATCCATCGTCCTTTCCACAGCTGTAATACTATCTTTGACAAGCAATGCCACACCTCCCCCTCTTTTACCCCCACCTCTGACCCTACTAAAACATTTAAACCCTGGGACCTGCAACAGCCAATCCTGTCCCTGTTCTACCCATGTCTCCGTAATAGCCACAACATCGAAGTCCCAGGTACCAACCCACGCTGCAAGTTCACCTACCTTATTTTGTATACTTCTTGCATTGAAGTATACACACTTCAAGCCACTTTCCTGTTTACAGGCACCCTCCTTTGAAATTGATGCCATGTTCCTAACCTCCCTACACTCCAGGTCCTGCACCCTAAAGCTACAGTCTGGGTTCCCATGCCCCTGCAGAGTTAGTTTAAATGCCCCTGCAGAGTTAGTTTCTCTATCCATCTAGCTAGTACACCCTGGACCCTATGCGACTACATTTTCTCCATCAGCCTACCATGGGGAACCTTATCAAACGCCTTATTGCAGTCCGTGTATATGATATCTATAGCCCTTCCCACATCAATCAACTTTGTCACTTCCTCAAAGAATTCTATTAAGTTGATAAGACATGACCTTCCCTGCACAAAATCATGTTGTCTAGCCCATTTTCTTCCAATTGTAAATAGATCCTATCCCTTAGTATCTTCTCCAGCAGCTTCCTTACCACTGATGTCAGGCTCATTGGTCTCTGACTCCAGCATAACTTTCCTC
This sequence comes from Chiloscyllium plagiosum, assembly GCF_037043375.1. Lineage (NCBI taxonomy): Eukaryota > Metazoa > Chordata > Chondrichthyes > Orectolobiformes > Hemiscylliidae > Chiloscyllium > Chiloscyllium plagiosum. The sequence goes on along the minus strand of NW_028270163.1, from coordinate 51,709,332 downwards.
GTTTGCTCTTGAGTGGGCCAACCCTTTCTCTAATTACCCTTTTGCTCCTTTATATATGAATAAAAGGCTTTGGGATTTTCCTTAACCTTGTTTGCTAATGATATATCATGACTCTTTTAGCCCTCTTAATTCCTCATTTCAGATTGATCCGACTTTCCCAATATTTTTCCAAACCTTCGTCTGTTTTCAGTCGCCTAGACCTTACGTATGCTTCCTTTTTCCTCTTAGCTAGTCTCACAATTACCTGGATTATCCCAGTTACCCTTTTTAAACAAGGGGACAACATTAGCAATTCTCCAGTCCTCCGGGACCTCACCCGTGTTAAAGGATGCTGCAAAGATATCTGTTAAGGCCCCAGCTATTTCCTCTCTTGCTTCCCTCAGTTCCGTGGGATAAATCCCATCCGGTCCTAAGGACTTATCCATCTTAACGCCTTTTAGAATACTCAACACTTCCTCCTTATGCCAACTTGACCTACAGTAATCAAACATCTATCCCTAACTAACACTAAGTACTCATTTAAGAATCTCACCCATTTTCTCTGACTCCAGCATAACTTTCCTCGTTTGCTCTTGAGTGGGCCAACCCTTTCTCTAATTACCCTTTTGCTCCTTTATATATGAATAAAAGGCTTTGGGATTTTCCTTAACCTTGTTTGCTAATGACTCTTTTAGCCCTCTTAATTCCTCATTTCAGATTGATCCGACTTTCTCAATATTTTTCCAAACCTTCGTCTGTTTTCAGTCGCCTAGACCTTACGTATGCTTCCTTTTTCCTCTTAGCTAGTCTCACAATTTCACCTGTCATCTATAATCTTGCCATTTCTATCCCTCATTTTCATAGGGATATGTCTGTCCTGTACTCTTTAAAACCCTCTCACATATCAAATGTGGATTTACCTTCAAACAGCTGGACCCAATCCACATTCCCCAGCTCCTGTCAAATTTTGCTATAGTTGGCCTTATCCCACTTTTGCACTCTTCCTTTAGGACCACTCTCCTCTTTATCCTTGAGTATTCTAAAACTTATGGAATTGAGATCACTGTTCCCAAAGCAATCCCCTACTGAAACTTCAGACACCTGGCCAGGCTGGTTCCCCAGCACCAGGTCCAGTTTGGCCCCTTCCTGAGTTGGACTATTTACATACTACTCCAGAAAACCCACCTGGATGCTTCTTACAAATTCTGCTCCATCTAGACCTCTAACTCTAAGTGAATCCCAGCCAATGTTGGGAAAATGAAATATCCTATTACCACTACCATGTTGCTCCTCCAACTTTCCATAATCTGTTTACATACCTATACCTCTGTCTCACGCTCGCTGTTGGGGGTGCCTGTAGTCCAGCCCCAACATTGTAACCGCACCCTTCCCTAATTCTGAGCTCTGCCTTTTGCCTCACTACTCGAGTCTTCCATAGTGCCCTCCCTCAGCACAACGGTGATATCCTCTCTGACCAGTAACGCAACTCCTCCACCCCTTTTACCTCCCTCTCCATCCTGCCTGAAGCATCAATATCCAGGGATATTTAATTGCCAATCAACATCTCTATGAATCTATGACTATGCCCTTCCCTCAACCGAGTCTCAGTAATAGTAATAAAATCATACTCCCAGGTACTAATCCAGGTCCTAAGTTCATCTGCCTTACCTTCTACACTTCTCACATTAAAACAGATGCACCTCAGACCACCTGGCCCTTTGTGTTCATCATCTACTCCCTGCCTTCTCTTCCCCTTAGTCACGCTGACTTCAGTATCTAGTTCCTTACAGTTACTACCTCCTTACTGTCCATTAACCCCTTCATTTGGTTTCCATCCCCCTTCCACATTAGTTTAAATCCTCTCCAACAGCATTAGCAAAAGCACCCACAAAGACATTGATTCCAGTCCAGCCCAGGTGTAGACTGTCCAATTTGTAATAGTTTCACCTCTCCCAGAACCAGTCCCAATGTCTCAGAAATTTGAAACACTCCCTCCTGCACCATCTCTCAAGTCACACATTCATCCTGCTTATTCTTTCATTCTTACTCTGACTAGCACATGGCACTGGTAGCAATCCTGAGATTGCTACCTCTGAGGTCCTACTTTTTAACTTGGCTCCTAACTCCCTCAATTCTGCTTGTAGGACCTCATCCCCTTTTTTACCTACGTCATTGGTGCCTATATGCACCACAACAGCTGGCTGTTCACCCTCCCACTTCAGAATGTTCTGTAGCCAGTCTGAGACATTCCTGACCCGTGCACCTGGAAGGTAACATACCATTTGGAAGTCTTGTTTTCGACGACAAAACCGCCTATCAACTCTCCTTACAATTGAATCCCCTATTGCTGTAGCCCTTCCACTCTTTCTGTTGCCCTTCTATACAGCAGAGTCAGCCACAGTGCTATGAACTTGGCTACTACTGCCTTCCCCTGGTGAGCCATCTTCCCCCAACAGTATCCAAAATGGTATACCTATTTTGGATGGCGATGACTGCAAGGGACACCTGCACTGTCTTCCTCCTCTTTTTCTGCCTTTTGGTCACCCATTCCCTTTCTCCATCAGCAAACCTAATCTGCGGTGTGTCCAGTTCACGAAACGTACTATCCACAACCACCTCAGCATCGTGTATGCTCAAAAGTGAATCCATCCGCAGCTCCAGAGCCGTCATGCGGTCTAACAAGAGCTGCAGCTGCACACATTTCCTGCATGTGAAGGAGTCAGGGACATCATCAGCCACGTCCCTAACTCCCACACTGAGCAAGAGGAGCATAGTATGGGTCTGAGATCTCCTGCCATTTTTACTCTTAAGCTTAACTTAGTTTAACTACAATATCAAGTAATAGATAAATGAAAAAAGAAAATTATTTTTTTACCAATCACACAATAAAAAATAAATAGAAAACCCTTACTTTATCAACGCACCACAGTTTTTTTTTGCTTAGAGGAGGACGACGAGTGGGAGACACGTGTAGTGTCTCTGGTTCAGCCACTACCGAAATATATCAGTTCATTCAGCTTCTTAGAGTGCAATTCGATCACTCCCACTGTTGGAGGCATTCATAAACTTTTGAGTGAAGAAATCTCTCCTCATCCCAGTTCTCTGACCTCTTAGTCTAAGATTTTGGCCCCATTTCTAGACTTTCAGATTGAGGAAAATGGCAGTGACACATACATTTCATTGTGAAAAATTTTAAATGATCAAGGTCTACGGAAACATTTTCACCACACAAGTACCAGGCAATAGTCATTACCAAAAATCAAGAATCTAGCCACGTCACTTGACATTCAAAATCCCTCATAATCAACATTCTACGGGTTATCAGTGAGCATAAACTGAACTGGACCAGCCATTTAAATAATCAAGTGTGTGCTGCTGGAAAATCACAGTAGGTCAGGATGCAGCCGAGGAGAAGAATCGACGTTTCGGGCATAAGCCCTTCGTCAGGAATGGCTGTTGAAGGGCTTATGCCCAAAACATCGATTCTCCTGCTCCTTGGATGCTGCCTGACCTACTGTGCTTTTCCACCACCATACTCTTGACATCTGCAGTCCTCCCTTTCTCCCAGCGATTTAAGTACTCTGGCGATAAGAACAGATCAGAAACTGGGAATTCTACAGTGAGTAACTTACTTCATGTCTCATCAAAGCCTATCCCCAGTCTACAAAGCACAAGTCAGAAGTGTGATGGAATACTCATCACCTGTATGGACAAATGTAGATCCACTGACACTCAAGAAGCTTGACACCATTTGAAATGAAGCATCCTACTTGATTGGCATCCCTTACCCCATTTAACATTCTTACCCTCCACTGCAAATATATAATGGTAGCAGGGTGTGGCATTTATGAAATGTTCTGCAGTAACTCACCAAGGCTCCTTTGACAGCGCTTTCCAAACCTAAAGGGATAAGGGTAGAAGATGCGTGGAGGCAAGTTACAAGGTGATTTTAAGCATAGTTTCCTTCCTTGGAAGCATATTGTTCTTTCACTGTCACTGGGGCAAAACCTTGGACTCCCTTCCTTTCCAACAGTACTATGGATGTTGATTGCCACAGTTTAGGGTAGCAGCTCACCATCATTTTCTCCAAGACCGTTTAGGGATGGGCTGTGATGGCTATCTGAGCCAGCGAAATCCACCTCACCAGAACAAATTGTTTTAAAAATTCAATTTAATCTTTCTTCAGAACCCTATTTATGATGCCCTCTAGTGTTGATCATTGTACAGCTACTCCTACTAGAAGTTGTGTGTTCGGTAATTGCAGGGCAATCTTAGGACAACACTGTCAACTTAAGTTCTATGTAGCCTGCTCTAACAAGGCTGATGAGTCATACTGCTTGAGCAAGTTAAGGCAGCTGACTCAGTAAGACATCCAAGGGAGAGGAAGCAACAAAAAGATCCAACAGCAGCTTTAAGGAAACAATCCTAAAGTAAGAAAGACGTGCTTCAATTTACATTGTTTCAGGGCATCCCAAAGAAACTATCAAAGTTTCTTGCAGACATAAAAACTATTTTAATAAAATGGAATATCAAAAGCTAAAGGAACGTCAAGAAAATTGTATAGTTCTTGGTATAGTCTGAATCATCATAAATTAATCTATTAAAGTTGTGTATAACTTTGAAGAAGCAAACAAAATTTAAGTCGGTTCATTGGACTAAATGTAGTTCCAGCATTTAACCTACATTAAGTAAGCAAGCAATGGTCTGGAGAAGGAAAAACTGTCTTCATGTGTTAATTTGGCATGCTTTTATTGACTCTTCCCAGCTAATTATCTGTGGACTTGGCAAGATCGATATTAATGACTGGAAATCAAACACTAGGTTAAAACACTGTACGCCAGATAGCAATATTGTTAAGTGGTTCTGGAAGGCAGTGGAGTCTTTTGATGAAGAAAGGCGAGCTCGATTGCTCCAGTTTGTGACAGGATCCTCTCGAGTGCCTCTGCAGGGTTTTAAAGCATTACAAGGTGAGTGTGATTTTGAGGCTGTGTACAGTTATGTGTACAATAATAAAACAAACAAAAGCATAAGCTTGATTATTTCTTTCCACCTGTGTACCAAAAGGACAGGGAGAAATACGTACTATCGTTGTGACATTGGGTGAAAGAAGCCATTGATTTACAAGGCACAGCATCTTTGGAGTTATATATTGTGAAACCAAACACTTGCTAAGATTACAAATCATTTTAAGTATATTGATATTTAAAACAGTCTTCGTATTACTGCAGGTGCAGCAGGTCCAAGGCTCTTCACCATTCACCAGATTGATGCCAGCACCAACAACCTCCCCAAAGCACATACCTGGTATGCAGTGCTTTTACTGTCTGTTAATGTTTTCATTAGTAGCTCTAGAATTCAAAAGAAACTAGAGAATGTAAGTGAAAACATTAATCATTTCTCCATTTTAATGGATTAATCTAAGATAGTAAGATCATATCTTCGTGAGTTAGCCCATCCCATTCCATTTGTTCCAGACTTGGCAGGAATTCATTAAAGAAAAGATGGGATTGTCATATATATGGAATCTGCCATTCATAATTTTCTGTCATCATGTAGCTCTTTCACTCTTGTTCCCTGGAGTGAATAGATTATAGTATAATGCATATGAGTGAATGTTATTGCATAATTTGTTTTGAGCTTTATATCTGGCCATTAAAGATTATGAATGCAGCCTAAGAATGTTACAGATAATAAAAGGAGTCCTTGGGGGAGGAGAAAATGCAGTCATGTCCAGAGACTTGAGGAACCGACTTGGAGACAATGTAGCTGCGTGCATGATTTATAACCTGGATAGTAAAACCTATTTCTTGACTGTTTTCTTTCTAGCTTTAATAGAATTGACATTCCTCCCTACGAGAACTATGAAAAACTCTATGAGAAGCTGCTAACAGCCATTGAAGAGACTTGTGGGTTTGCTGTGGAATGATTGCTTTGTGCATCATGGGACTTCCGTACGCACCTGTCAGTGAGGGCTTTCTCCTGCCGAGGTTCCAGCAGTGCTTGGAATACACAGGATGTCTTTCCCTTACCTAGCGAGAGCACAGCAAGAGGAATTGGATGATTAGGGAATTTTGAGGAATTTGGTCACCTGGCGTTTGCCATGAGACTATCAGCTGCTAAACTAATATCTGGAAAATTACAAACTGCTAGCTTTTTATGATCTGACCAGTTAGCAGTATTCTTGATAGCGTTTCTGACTTAAAAGACTACTACAACAATTTTGACATCTGTCTTAAGCCCATCTACTCCTTACTAATGGATAATACCCCGATGCATCATGATGTAGACTGCAGCAATTAGTACAACAAAATTATTGTTGGGCTGACATGACTATACCATCATTGCACCTTTTTTCCTACTGGTCATTCATTTGGTAGTGAAGCTTCAAAATTATCAACAGTGCAGTAACTGAGCTGTTATAAAGTAAATATTCCAAATGAATTTTCAAATGGAAAATTGGCTTTTTTTTGTTTTCAGTGTTCTTCCTGGTGTGTTGCAGACTTGAACCAATGTCTGTAAGGCAAATAATTTTGTACAAAATCATCGCAGGAGAAACATTCCACTTTATTTCAGCCAACTCAGCCATAACCACTTTTCTCCAATCCCTCCCAAAAATGACAGGGAGGAATCTTTTTTATGAATTGCATATTACCAGCCAGCATTGCTAACTGGGAATTTTCTTTTGTTATTGCATCAGTTATATTACATGACAAGGGATAATTACTCCTTTATAGTATATTAAAAGCAACAACACTCTACAATGCGATGTTGGTTTATGCTCTCAGAACGTTTTCTAACATGAAGTGTGTGAGTATATTCCATCTTTTATTAGTTATAGCTGGGCTGAGACAAACTTCATTGTATAGCCAACAATTATTAAAGCAAAAATTAAATATATAAATTAAAGAGAGTTGTCCTCGGTTATGCTTTTCTATCCATAGATGAATTATGAATTGTATATTAAATTGAGGCAGCTTAAAATCCCACATTGACTTTTTTTATATAAAGAGTTTGAGATCATTGTTTTTTTTTTGTAATTTTAATGATAGGAAATGTTCTGCAGATCCTATCCATTCACATGAGTTTTAATATATTTATAACCTGTCAAATAGTATTTCTGTACTGGGAGCACCTGTTGATACAGCAATCTTTTTTTTTTGCCCTGCACTGCTGCCTATCAATTGCAAGAGCATCATCCAGCAGTGAAGTGTCCTGCAGTGGTGCTTTGTACAGTCTTGGGTGAGGCATATATATAAATCTGAGGCTAATACTGTGACTATTACAACTTTTTAAGTTAATTGTATCTTAACTTTTATTTTAAACCACTTTTTGCACATCTTAGGACTTTAGTTCTGTTTGGTTTGTTGACCTTTCCCTCCCCTCTCCTACCCATCCTGAAAGGTTGACAGCTGACATCCCATGACCAGAACAAAGTCTTCAATGGACATTTACAGCTGTGTTCTTCTGATGAATACCCAATGCACACGTGGTCTATTTTCATGATCTGTTCAAAACATCCATAACACTACACCTAAGTTTATCAATAATGGATTTAAAATGGACTGCGTACTGAGAAGGAAAAGCTAAAATCAGCAATTAGAGTGTTGCTCTTGTAATAGACTGCATGCTTCATCATACAGCCGATAGCTCCTAGCATGCGCCCATGGCTTCACAGACTTGAAATATGCTGAATAAATGGAATAATATGTTATAGGAGCAGTTCACTGTATGTAACACTTATTGGTTAATAGAATATTGTCTACCAGTTGTTAAAATCTTTTTTTATATAGATGTAATTAGTTTACAATTAATCCCTTGGCTTTACTTCCCAGTTCTTAAAAACACCATATTTTTTGTTTTTAGGTTTTTCTTATTTCCATTTTATTTTGTATTTATTACAGAGTGTTTTAGCGTCGTTAACACATTGTATTTCACTCCCGCTGTTACATGGGCTTTAATAATTAAAAAAAAACAAAACTGTATGGAAAACAAAACTTTGCGTGTGTACCCATGCAGAATGAGCAATAAAGTGTATGCTGTTTGCACCCTCACAGCATAACCAGTTCAGTTTATATTTGTCTTCTGTCTGTTAACTGCTCAGCCATTTCAAGTCAATAAATCAATACTGAAAAAATGATATCCCGCTATAGTAGATCATAAAACTTAATTCTTCAATTGAATCCTTACCTACTGTGAATTTTAGATTATTATATAACTGCACTAATGTGAACTACTGAGTGGGAAGGGAGACCCAGGTTAAATCTAAGTTCTGTGCAGTGTTGATAAATCTCAGCCAATGTGGAATTAGAGGTTCCCGAGTTCCATTTTCAGTATCCTTGATGGAGTTCCCACATTTGATCACTATCTACGTCTGGTAAGTAGACAGCAACTAGATTTGCCTGAATTTCGGATTAAACTCCTGCATATAACCCATAAAGCTTTTCTTTTATTTTGCTTAGATAGGTTTATTTGTTTGTTTTCAAGGTATTTATCACTAATATACAGAAAAGACAGACTGCATGTTAAAATATTCCCAAATATGTTCAATCAAGGCTGACAACCCTAATATCAAGTTAAAACAGATTTGTATTTGTTACGTCTGTATGCTTAAGCGCCACACCTCTGACCTATCTCAGGGAACCCCTTCCTGAGAATCCCATCTCTTATCGTCAGACTGTATCGTCAGTCTGATTCTATTTGTCTCACTGCAGACCCTGAAGCGCTCTTCTCCATGATATACAAATGTCTCCTTTTGTAATAAAAATAGGCAATTGTCTTTTGAAAGGTACTATTGGATATAGTTCTTCCACCCTTTCAGGTAATATGTTCCAGATCAAGTTCTTTTTTGCAGCAAGTCATCATCCGTGTCCCTGGTGTTTTGCTGCGTATTTTAAATCTGTACCCTTGTGTTATCATTTCTATTGTCCTTCACCCCGTTCCTATTTATGAACATATCATTTAACCTTCCCTTAACATTTGTTACAGAGGAGAATAAATCCTCAAAACCACTCTCTCATTCCCAGTGCTGAACTCCCATGTACCCTCCTCAATTCTGCCATCTTCAAAATGTGTAATATGACTAATACACAACTTTCTATCATTGGTTCTTGAAAGGTATACCATGGAGATGTCTGAGAATTTCTTTGTGTATTACTGGCAGATTGACTTAACAAAAACTGCAACCAGAATTAAACCAAAAACTTACTTTTGTAAAATGCAATGAAATAACACAGAATTGGAGTGACTTAAAGATTGATCTTCTTTTGGGCATCAAATGGTTATTTTGTATTTGTCGGTTAACTTCCAAGTATAGTTCACATTTAAACAATTGTTTCAAAGTCCTGTGCATGTTAAATTAGGAGAATCACCAGAGTAACCGAATAGCTAAATCTTTTGATTTCAATTGAATCTAATTCCTAACTACGTTTTTTAAGAACATGGATGCTCTGAGTGAGCACTGTAATAAACAAGACTTCTAGTCTATCAACCCAGGTTTCATGCTGGGATCTGATTTGTGTAGTATTGAGAGCAGCTGGGATCATAGCAGTAGCTGCTGTTGAAATGTAGTTGTGTTTGAACATTTTACTTCTGTCATTAATAGCTTACAGGCTGACTTGCACTTTGTTCCTGGTCTTTGTTTTAAAACACTCAAAACATTTCTGCTTGGACATAAGAAATTGTCCACCTTTCTTCCTTACATGGAAATCTGAGTTATTCTTTTGTCAGAGTTTAAAAGGCAGAATAAGTTTTTAAAGGACATGGTTTTCAGAGAGTGCTGCAGTATTCATCATCCTATGGCAGTGAGCTGCATTCTTGAACACAACTATATGGTTGGCTAAGCGTTTGTGAGGCTGATCCTCATTCCTAATGAGGAGCTTATGTTCGAAACATCGACTCTCCTGCTCCTTGGATGCTGTCTCGCCTGTGTTTTTCCAGTACCACACTCTTCGCCTCCAAGCATTTTCAGAGGGCAGTCACGTTGAGTCTATAATGCCATGGTCTGGGCTACATGGAAGATAGTAATTCTACGATAATTGTTCCTGACCCTTAACAATTTGAGGATAGTTGTCCCAGAGAAAAGCTTTGCATCTCTTCAAATCATGCAGTGGGACAGTGTTCAGAAAATAGTCCAATACAGAGGTAGTGCTGAAATGTTGTACAGGTTACAGGGGAATTTGAAACAACCTTTGCCTTTGCCTGAAGTGTGCAGCAAAGTCATCCTTGTATATACACTTATTTCACATCAAGGAGACACCTGCTGCACTGTTGTTTACTTAAAGAAAGTTTGGACAGCTCCCTACCTCTGAGGCAGGAGGCCTGTGTTCAAGTCCCACCTGCTTCAGGTGGTATGTAATAACATCTGACCACATTGATGAAAATATCTAAACTCAATTAATAGAAAAGCTGAGGCATGTTTAACACAATTTGGAATGAATGACTCAGTTCTACAGACTACTCAAAGATCACAAGAATTTTGTTAATGATTTTTATAAAGCAAAATTTAATAAGTTAGTTTCAGGACATGATCATGTAGAAAAGTTAGATCAATAGAACTGCCTTTCCTCTTGTAAATATGAGGGCAATAATCCACTATACAGGATAAAAATGTACAAAATCATTTGAATGGAATGAGCTTTACAGTATTAGTGTCAAACCATCTTGTAAACATTGATGCATACTAAGTAGCAGCAGGCTCTTAACAGTAATCTTTTCACATGAGGCACAACTGAGTCTGCATTTCAGGCTACTAACAGAACGATCTGTTCACTGATAAAAGGTAATAGTAATAATTAATATTTATATTAAATCTCCAAGCCGGCATAATACATGAGCGAAGTCATCTTAGAATGTACAGTGAAACAGAAGCTAGTGTATGTACACAGTAATCATCTGTTCCTACTTAAATTAACTCAAAGGGCATTAAAAAGGATCTAGATTTCAATATGGATTTGTGCTCAAATATTATCACATGCAACTAATCAATTTATTTGCCTGGTTAAATAAATGCAGGTGGTTTTGGGAAATTATAGTTCTTTGACCAGAGCCTGTTTAAATCAGGTACCAAAGAACTCATTCCTCAGTAATGAATATTTATAATGGTATTTTACTGTACTGGAAAGATGCCATCTGGAGTTGCTGCTGTATTCTCTCTGCTTCCAATTCTCTAAAGAACACATCATCATCATCCTGTATTATCATTTCCTGAAGTTCACGAATTTCCTTTTCCATCTTTGCACGCAATTCTTTCTTCCATTTTTGGAGTGCCTAGAAATTCAAGTAGTGTTAGCAATGGAAGTAACAAGTTAGGGATCGTAATTTTCTTCTGAAACCCAAGCACAACTAACTTCTGTATGTTGTTTTCACAACATAATCCAGCTCATTTATATTGGATCAAAGGCTCATTAGTTGTGCAACATTACAATGAGAATGCAATCAACAAGGAGTTAGACACTGAAATAAAATTTTTTCACAATAATGGCAAGGTGTAGACATTCCTATACTGCTCTCAGACAAAAGATTCTTCAGTCAGTAAAGTCACCATAGTCCCAGAGCATAACAGTGCTGCTCTCGAAATAGAGACAGATGATGGTAGGTGGTTTAATCAGAGGATCATGTCTCAGGAAAGTGGAGAGATTGAGAAGAAGGTATCTTCAGGGTGACCTGCCCTGTTGGCATCACTGCATTACAAACCAGCTATCCAGCCTACTGACTTATTAACAAGAATCTCGCATTTAAATCGCTTTGTTGTTTCTGACAGAGACGAGAGACAGCAAAATCATAGTTTACAGGCTTATATGGTGTAGCTTTTAAAATAAAGATTCTTTCAGGGAGAGTCAGAGTAGAAGAAGCAAAGTTACCTTGTTCTGTGCAGTCTCCTGGACGTTAATTTTCTGCTGCTCCTGTGCCAGAGTTTCAGCCAACATTAAAAACTGGATTGAAAGTTTAAAAAAAAATTCAGTTCATAATTAACATGTTTGAAGTCTTAACACTTGTAGGCAATAAATTGAACATTGCTAGTCATAAATTACATCCAGATCAAATAAATAGCAAGTTCATTTGCTAGTACATACTTTAAGGGCATTTAAGTTATGATAAATTACTCAAAAAGAATTTAGTCTGCAAAGTGACTGATGTCAAATACACTGGATTGATTTTCCACATCAGTTTACTTTTTTCTAGAGCAAGGTCAGTGATGCAGAGAAACAACATTTTAGCCATTAGCTCTTTTCCTAATTAATGAGTCTTGGCATAAAGGTTGCAATCCAGATTGGGACCTGAATCCATGATTTTTTCACTCCGCTTGGATTATGTGCTCAAGCCAAAGAGGTGCCTTTCAAGATCCTGTGTCCCCTCTAGTATGCATGAAAGAAATACCATGATACTATTTAAAAGGGCAGGTGATTTCATCTAGTGTCAGAGCGAATACTTAAAATTACCAGATTTTGTGGCTTTGGTTGATCGTTTTCACAGCAAGGTTCCACAAGCAGCCATATAACTGTCTACTGTATTTCTCTACACGACCAAAATGCACTTTACACTTTAAAAAGTACTTGACTGTGGTGGTGCTGCTTTGGGAAATCAGGTCTTGAAAGGCACGATTTAAATGCAAGTTCGTTTTTCTATGTTAGACATACTTCAAGAAACTATAGCACAGTGTATGTTACCAGAATAAAAGCTAGTTTATTGCAAGGTTCCTATCATTTCTGTATTCAAATACCTGATCTCTATAGTAATTCTCCATTGACTGCAACTCTTCCTTTTGTTGTTTCTTATACTCCTGACGTTTCTCTTTGGTGTAAGTCTTCAATTCACGTAATCTCTGTTTCTGAATCTCCAAACCTTCCTCAAACAGGTTTTTGAAAATCTTTTGAATTAGGAAAATAACATTAGGCCACTTCCTACAGATAGAAATAAGTTACTGCATATGTCGACATTAAAAAGCCCCCTAATTATGCAGGTGTTTGTCAAAAGAATTTCTCCTCATACAAACTTATTGATGTTCATTGGAATATATATGTTATGCAACACATATTTTGGTTTGACACTTCATAAACATTCTTTAAAACATTTTAATGTGGCTACCAATAATTCTCCTATATAGTGTGTTCAAGGTAGAAAAACATTCCAATTTAGACACTTTCATTCGATAAATTGGTGTGTATCATAATGATCAGGAACAAATTTTAAAAATGGGAAAATAAGGGAGAAAGAAGAGCAGGAGAAGAGCCAAAATAACAGTCTTAGATGATGAGTACTGTATGCAGTGTGAACTTCCCCCTCAGGGTGGAACCAAATGCTGATGTAGCAGCTTTGTGACAAGAGAATCCTAATACAATTGAAGGAGATTCGGACACATTGAGGACAATTTCAGACAGAATGCAGTCATAATGTAGTTAGAGGTGAAGGAGGTAGAAAGTGTAAAAGGCATCAATTGCATAAATAGAGAAGCTCGTCCCACAAAGTGGTTGGAGATAGACAGTACCAAGATCAGAAATTGAATGGAGTCCAAAAATAGAATACAGCAAAATTGGCTGTATGGAGCTAGAAAGAGAAGAAATGTCAGGAAATGAGACCAATGACAGCAAAGCCAAATGATGGTAGTGCTAAAAGGACTCTACTGTAAATTGCTTTATTGGTTTGTAAAACAAAGGTACAATAACCCGTCCAACCACATGGCCCAGCTAAACTCACCAACATCTGCCTCACATTAGCAATACTGCTACACGGTAAAAGTAGTATGAAGGTGACAGAATAGAAAGTAATTTGCCCATAGGGTCTACCTTACCCGTTCTTCTCGAGTTCTTGCTCTCATCATTTTTGCATGCAGTTGAACATGATAGTCGTTATAGTATTTCTTGGCACGGGCAATTTGCTGCCTTTGCTCCTTCATCTTGTTCTGGGCAGCTTTCTGCTGCCGAATTCGTTCCTTAAACTCTTTCTGAAGGAAAAGTGAAAAGGTGGGTGGTTTGAAAGAGATCAATATAGTACTTCAAACAGCTTAAAAGAAATTTAAGAAATTAGATAAATCCAGGGCCAAACAATATTCGGTGGGGAACCACAACTAGAATGATTAGATGGCTTTCGATTAGATAACCAAACAGATTGCCTATTATAGTAAATAAAACCTGCTTGGGCACTACAGAGTATTGAACAGTCAAAATAAATAGTAATGGTTTTACAAAATAGAACTTTAATTTTTTTAAAAAGTCAATTTCATCCTTTAGCCTCACCAGACGCAGATTGTGATCCTGTTCCTTTTTAATGATATTAATTAAGAGATCATGCTTTTTCTGGGCATCTTCAATCTGAAAATAAAATAAAAAGCAGTTATCATTGTTAAGCCTCGGGAGTTTGCTGTGCACACTCAAATGGTATCCCTGCAAACCAGGTGTAATCTCTTCAAAACATTAAATATAGAAGCCATATTGCTCCTCATCCCCAAACCACTCAAAACACATTCACACCCACAGACAGTTCATCAGAAGTAAACAAAAAAAAACCTACAGCACAATAAAGAGAGATTTGGCCAGAGTTCTTGAATAGAACAGGAGGCATGAAATACAACTCACTGCTGACTGCAGCTTGGCTTGGCTCCGGTCCCCGTCAAGACCAGACTTGATCAACTGTTCTATTTGCTTAAACTGCTGTTTCCACATCCTATTCATAGCATGTGGAGATAGTGGCAGATAAGGAAACTCTTCCAATAATAAAGGCAGAAGGTCATTATCTTGTATCTTCACTGCAGAAAAAAAAACTATGCTTAAATATCTTTGACTGGAGAAAATGACAAACAATAGTGTGTTTATATATCTATCAAACATCATAGTCAGTGCACACAGTAGGTTAAAGACAGAATTTTGGTCGGTGTCTGATGGCTCTGAAGTGCATCAACCATGCACTAGATGACAGTAAGCTGCAACTGCCTCCAACTGATGGAGGCTAGCACCAATGCTGCTGAGAACTTTATCACCTGGAGACTCAAATTCTCCAATAACAGATACAATCTGTACCTCTTGAATAGGCTGCAGTAATGCAGACAGCCATTTCCTCTCAAATAAAGTCAGTAATCATGTTTAATCCTTCTTCAAAATCTGAAGTGTGGAGCAATGTTGACTGTATACAATTAAAAAGCCAAAAAGACAACCACATCAGTTGTGTGGAATGAATGGTAAGGCCTTGGGTGGTGTTATAACAGAGAGACTGGAGGGTTCAGGCATGTAATTCTTTGAAGTTTGTGTCAAATATAGACAAGGTAGTTAAAAATGTATTTAGCATGCTTGCCTTGATTGTTTGGTCTTCATGTTGAGGTTGTACAGGACATTGGTAAGGCTTCTTTTGGAGTACCATGTCCATTTCTGGTCACCCTCTTATAGGAAGATTATTATTAAGCTGGTGAGGGTTCAGAAGAGATTTACCAGGATGTTGCCAGCTTTTGAAAGGTTTGAGTTCCAAAGAAAGGACAGGACTTTTTTCACTGAAGTAAAAGGAGGTCCTGCATTGAAGTGCAGAAGGTCGAGAGGTGACCGGAGAGAAACTTAAAACCATTAGGGGGTATAGATAGGAATAGTGGTAGGTGTCTTTTCCCTTGGATGAGGGATTTGAAGATGGGATTTTTAAGGTGACAGAGAGATTGAAAGAAAGAGGTGCTTTTCAACACCCTGTATCCCCTCAAGTATGCATGAAAGATGGGGGCAATAGTTATTTAAAAAACACAGCATAGGTGGAATGAACTTCCTGAGGAAGTGGTGGATTTGGGCACAGTTACATTTAAAAGACACTTAGATGAGTACATGAATGGTAAAGGTTTGAAAGGATATAGGCAAGGAGCAGGCAGGTGGGACTAGTTTAGTTTGGGATTATGTTTAGCATGGATTGGTTGGTCCAAAGGATCTGTTTCCATGTTGTATGAGTAATTACTCTAAGAAAAGAGCATAGCCAGAATAATATCTTGTAACTTAAAATAAAACAAACGGATGATGGGGAATGTACTTATGTATACAAATGTAAAGGACAATGAAAAAAAAACTTTGATCAATTTTCAAATTGAGAATCGAATAAAATACCATAATAGCGCTATCAAAGGACTGACAAATTTTAGATCGTTATTTAAAATTACTGGGGGTGGAGGAAGAGGATTCAAATTAAAACATTTTATACATTATCAAATCACACTAAACAGCACAGCTGAAAAGATGTCAAAGAAAAAAAGGTTTGAAGAAAATAGAAATGGGGACTGCAGTAGTAGTGTCCCTCCTGCTTGGCCAGTAGGTTCCTGGTTCAAATCCCACCTGCTTCAGAGGTGTGTAATAATGTCTAGGTTGATTAGAAATTAAACTGAATGGAACCAAGAATTATTTTGTAATAGGAAATGGAATCTGCAAATAATTAAAGTATAGATGAATTCCTCAGCAGTAGTGGGATTGGGTGTATTTTTATTGCCAATGTGTCACAATCAATTAACTATTTCTACAGCTTGCCTACATACAAGTTCACAAAAATTAACATGTTACATTTGGAGCAGCATTGTAGGTCAGAGGTTAGCACTGCTGCTTCGCACCTGAACGTGGGTCCCCGGTGCTGCGGAGTTTGCACATTGTCCCCTTGTCTGCACGAGTTTCCTCCAAATGCTCCAGTTTCCTCCCACTTCAGAGAGGCAGTGTGGACTTGGTGGGCCAAACGATCTGCTTCCACACTGTAGGGATTCTATGATTCTATATTATTTCCTTTGGAGGGCCATCTTGATGAATTTGAAATTTAAGCTAAATTCCCTCTCCCACTTCACCTTTTCACAGTCCTCAATAGTCTTCCATTTCACAGCTGAATTTAAAAATTGCATGATTCCAGACATTCATTATATCCCAGCTCTCCCATTTTCTGAATCTAACTCTGCAAACTTTGTTGCTCCCCCCCACTCCAAAATGATGGCTGTTCTTTTTTGTCGTCAAAAGGTTCAACATTCTATTCTAGAATCTTTCCAACTTGCTTCATCTCTGGCCAAGCCCAATGTTTAGCCGCTTCTTTGATCACCACCACCAGACTTTTTCCTTAGCACCTGCTCAGCATCTGTTTGCCCTTCCTTTCTCCTTTTCATGAACTACTTGGTTTCTTTAGCAATAATAGCTTAACTATGTGAAAGTGCACGTTATTCATGGCTGTGCAGACATCCATAGCCAGCCTTCCTTAGAGTTCAACAGAACGAAACAAGTTAAAATTACTACAGCTAGTACCAGAGCAAAGTTCACAAGGGTTGTTGGGGCTCTTTTTATCCAGTGTATTTTGGCTCAAAATGTAAAGCTCAAACTATCCTTAGTAGTTCCACAATTTAACATGTCTCTCAATCACAATTTTCCACTCAGCAAAAATCAAAGTATTTCTTTGAATTCTTACTAGGAGTTGCTTTCTTTGGCTTTGTTACTCCTGCCCGTGTCCACTGGCTGTGCTTCTGCTTTCGTGGTGTGGTATTTGCAGAATAAACTTTTGCTGGCTGTGGAGTTTTCGGTGTTTCTTTGAAGATATTTTCTTTATACTCTTGTTCCTTCATAACAGATGTAAAATGTCAAGTACACTAAAGGAATAGTTTGCTCATTTTATATGGAATCAGGAGCAGCACAGGATTCATCACATAACTCAACTCAATGTGATCAGTTTAATACAAGTAGAGACAAATAGCAATGAAGAATTAAACATTGGGAGGATATTCAGAGTCCAAATGCTACGTGGATTTTGTCATTCATTACTCATTATGTACATGAATTTAAGAAATAAAGTTTGGAGACAAATATAAAGTTATTGTCTCCAAATTTTGTCAGTTTTCATAGTAGAAAAAGACAATGTTGTCAAGGAGATACTGAGATACAGGCTACCAGACTAAATGGGATGGAGGTTCATAGGAAGGTGGTGTTATTAATTAAGGAATATGTTAAAATAGATAAGTCCCTGGGCCAGATGAGATTCATCCTAGGATTTTCTGGAAAGCCAGGAAGATCTTAAGAGTGTTTGGCTTTGATCTTTGTCGTCATTGTCTACAGGAATAATGCCAGAAGACAGAGGACAGCAGATGTTGTCCCCTTGTTCAAGAAGGGGGAAATTGAGACAACCCAGGTAATTATAGACCAGTGAGCCTTACTTCAGTTGTGGGTAAAGTGTTGGAAAAGGTTACAAGAGATAGGATTTATAATCATCTTGTTTGGAATAAGTGGATTAGGAATGGTCAACTCTGTTTTGTGAAGGGTAGGTCTTGCCTCACAAACCTTATTCAATTCTTTGAGATGGTGACCAAACAGGTGGATGAGGGTAAACCAGTTGATGTGGTGTATATGGATTTCAGTAAGAAGTTTGATAAGGTTCCCCACAGTAGGCTATTGCACAAAATATGGAGGCATGGGATTGGAGGGTGATTTAGTGATTTGGTGATTTGGATCGAAATTGGCTAGCTGAAAGGTAGTGGTTGATGGGAAATGTTAATCCTGCAGTTCAGTTACTAGTGGTGTACTGCAAGGATCTGTATTTGGGGCCACTGCTGTTTTATAAATGACCTGCATAAGGGCGTAGAAGGATGGGTTAGTAAATTTGCAGATGACACAGATCTGTGGAGTTGCAAGTTATAGAGGAACATAGCTAAGTTGCAGAGCTAGACTGAGAGGTGGCAAATGGAGTTTAATGTGGAAAAGTGCGAGGTGATTCACTTTGGAAGGAGCAACAGGAATACAGAGTACTGGGCTAATGATAAGATTCTTGATAGAGTAGATGAGCAGTCAGATCTCAGTGTCCACGTACCACCCTGCCACCCAGGTTGATACGGTTGTTAAGAAGGCATAGCTTTTATTGGCAGAGAGGGATGGAGTTTCGAAGCCACGAGGTCATCCTGGACTTGTACAAAACTCTGGCGCGGCCGCACTTGAAGTATTGCGTAAAATTCTGGTCACCACAGAATGTGGAAGCTTTGGAAATGGTTCAAAGGAGATTTTACTAGGATGTTGCCTGGTATGGAGGGAAGGTCTTATGAGGAAAGGCTGAGGGACTGGAGGTTGTTTTCGTTAGAGAAGAAGGTTGAGGCATGACGTAATTGAGACATATAAAGAGGGTTAGATCGGGTGGACAGCGAGAGCCTTTTCCCTCGGATGGTGATGGCTAGCACAAGGGGACGGAGCTTTAAATTGATATAGGACAGATGTCAGAGGTGGTTTCTTTACTCAGGAGTAGTAGGGGTGTGGAACACCTTGCTTGCAACAGTAGCAGACTCACCAACTTTAAATGGTCTTTGGATAAACATGTGGATGATAATGGAAGTGTAGTATAGGCTCCAGGTTGGTTTCACAGGTCAATGCAACATTGAGGGCTGAAGGGCCTGTACTGCACTGTAATATTCTATGTTCCTGGTCATATCCTTATGGAAAGGAAATTTGCCACCCATATCCAAATTGTAACTTCATACGCACAGCAGTGTAAATGATTCCCATTTCCACTCCAAAATGGCCTAACAAGCCACTCAGTTGAACAGAGACAGGCAATAAGTGCTCTTCCTAGGTGATGCCCAAAATAGGTTTTTTTAAAAACAAGCTCTGGCCCAATAGTTAATTATCTTTACTAAACATTTAGAAGAAAAATCAAGTCAAGACACATTTAGCACATATGACTCACTGCTTTCTTGACACTTTTCTTCTCTTTTTCAAGCTTAGATTTCTCCTTCATTTTGTAGTTGACCAATTCTTCTTTGTAAGACTCACTCACCTCCTGCAATGGGGCGAAGGAAGGAGTGTATGAACATTATTATTAACTAACTGTTTGACTACGAGATGTTTTAATTCCAGTTGTTGATAATAAAGGACTAGTAAAAATCCCAGAGTGAAACCAGACTGGATAGGCCAAGTGTTTATTGCTACAATTTGGTTACCACCAAGATCAGTCACTGAACATATTCACAAGAATCTGCTAGTGTACTTTTAACAAAAAGAACAAAACATGTATCGCATTACAAGTGAAAATAAGGTTAATTTGGAAAGATCTTAAAACAGCAAAAACAAAATTCAACCCTTGCCCCACCAACAATTTCCATTAAAGACACGCAACATAGTGAAGTATCACATCTATTTTTTAAAATTTTACTGATGAGTTTGCATTTTCCTATTCTGACTATGCATTTCAAGCTAGATGTAATTCTGTCTCTCCAAGAAACAAATCACTTGTTTATAAAATCACTGACTCTTAAAGCAATTGGATTAAAACCCTACTTTTTTCAAAAACTATGTTGAGGCTGCTAAATACCATATATACTCAAGTAATAGTCGTTCACATGTAAAAGTTGACTCCCTATTTTTGGCCCTCTCATAAAATTCAACCCTAGTTCTTCACAGATAACAGATCAACGTTTACGAGTCACTGTGCAAACAGTCACATGCCACACCAGCTTTCCACTGTGCCAGTTTCACTCTGCTCCTGGTCTTCCAGTCCACTGGCTGTTTTGTTCCAGTCCACTGGCTGTTTTGTTCCAGTCCAGGTTTTCAGAATTACCTTAAATTTGTTGTTTATTAGTAAACACCAGCTATTATCTCAAGTTAGCTTGTCTAGCCATTTAGTTCAAATCACATGATTTCTTGGGAATACTTTGACCCACTCTTAAAATAAAATTTCACCTTTTAAACGACTACCTTCACGGCGGCACGGTGGCACAGTGGTTAGCACTGCTGCCTCACAGCGCCCGAGACCCGGGTTCAATTCCCGCCTCAGGCGACTGACTGTGTGGAGTTTGCACGTTCTCCCCGTGTCTGCGTGGGTTTCCTCCGGGTGCTCCGGTTTCCTCCCACAGTCCAAAAAGATGTGCAGGGTCAGGTGAATTGGCCATGCTAAATTGCCCCTAGTGTTAGGTAAGGGGTAAATGTAGGGGTATGGGTGGGTTTCGCTTCGGCGGGTCGGTGTGGACTTGTTGGGCCGAAGGGCCTGTTTCTACACTGTAATCTAATCTAATCTAATCTAGAACTGAAGATATTGCAGATCCCAAATATTACTATAAACACTCACTGTATAAAATCATGAGGAGCAGATGGGATGAACATTTCCCCCCTTGGTGGAGGGAACAACTACCACAGAATACTGATTGAAGGTTAAGGGCAAAGGGTTTACAGGGAGTAGAAGTAAAATCATTTTCAACTGGAGGGTGGTGGGAGGCTATAACAAAAAGATAGGTAAAGGCAGAAACCTTAACATTCAAGTAGTATTTAAATTTATGCTTGTGTTGTCAAGGCATACAAGGCTATGGATTAAGTGCTGGAAAGTTAAAATAATTAGGTTGTTGATTTTGACTAACCAAGACTCATTAGGCTGAAGGCTCTTTTCTCATCCTGTAGATTTCTAATGGTATATCATGCAGAAAAAAAAGTTTAAAAAGCTATCTTTAAGATGCATTTATTATTTGTATTATTTTGCTCATCACTATTCACAGCTATAGCATATACAAAACAAGTCGATTGTTCTGACATTTCCTTCCATATCTGCACTTGACAAGTATTAGATATAATGTCTTTTAGTCACATGAATTATTTTCAGATTGTGATTGTAGCATTAAACTCAAAAGTCTCACTTTTGTGAAATCATTCCAGAAATATGAGAAGTGATCTGCAGAGTTGTTAGATATGTAGATTTCAAAACGTTTTAGACCTAATACCGGGCTTACGAGCTCGAGTTGAATTGAATTTCTTGTCACGTGTACCGAGGCACAGTGAAAAGCTTTGTCTTGCGAGAAATACAGGCAGATCACAGAGTTAGGTAGCACAGATAGATAAATAAAATAAATAAATAATAGGTAAATAGCAGCAAAAACAAAAACACAGGTAAAGGTGAATGCTAATTCAGGAGTCCATTCAGTATTCTAACAACAGTCAGGTAGAAACCAGCTGGTGCGTGTGTTCAGGCTTCTAAAACCTTCTCCCCGATGGTAGAGGTTGTAGAAAAGTATTGCCGGGGGGGGTGGATCTTTGAGAACGCTGGTGGCCTTTCCTTGACAGCGGGCCTGGTAGATGCATTCTATAGATGGTGATTGTCCAGACCAAGTTCAGAACTCTAACCACAGTTGAATACTTCTGCTACCACAAATTCAATTTTGTAGAAATACAACTGACTGGTGATTCAATCCCTACCTTGCTGCCTTGTAATAACACTGCACCAATACCAGTCGGATGTTTCATTGTAATTTGGTACTATTCAAACTGATGTGGTATTTATTGCAGTTTAAGTGGTCAATATTTTTAGTTAATTCTGTTCTTTGGCAAACTTATCAAAGGAGACAGTGTTGTGCTGAAAACTGTACCAAGCTTCTGACAAAATACGCTTATTCCAATATATTGCTAAATGATGCATTTGTGACGTAGACATTGGAAAATCCAGAATAACTCCTGCATCTCTGGGTTACACTCTGCTTTGATTCTGTGACTCAGATAAGTCACTTTTGTTTAACAAAACAAATTCACTTTTGAGGCAAAATATGACCAAATTAATACACTGTAATTGATCAAACAATTCCTTCAAGTGTTGTTATTCCCAGTTTTGCTGAATACAGCATCTAAGTTTACAAAACAGTTGCATAATCCTTTAGTATGTTAGTTGGTTAATCATTGAAAAATCATTGCTGGTATCTTTTTCATTCCACAGTCACTTTACATTGAAAAAATGTGTTCCAAAAGACAATTGTTGGTATGCAACAAACACAAATTAGAGCTCATAGAATAAAAAGGGATAGTAGCATTGCGGATATTAGAATTGATTAACTGACTGGAAAGAGGTTAATGCATGTTTTCTGGACTGTAGGTTCTCCAGGGGTCAGTACAAGATCCTTGTTTCTTCCCTAATCCACATTAGTTGTCTCAGATCTAGGCATGTTTGAACTTTATTGCTGGAACAGCACAGCAGGTCAGGCAGCATCCAGGGAACAGGAGATTCGACGTTTCGGGCACAGGCCCTTCTTCAGGTAAAAAGGCATGATTTCAATGATGATGGATGATACAAAACTTGGAAGCATTCAAAAAGATGTAGGCAAGTTGATGAAGTGGGCAGATAGGCAACAGATAAAAGTCTAACATTGAGAAATGAGAGGTGATTCATTTTGCTAGGAGGAACTTGGAGAAACAATTTAACACAAAGGGTATAATTCTAAAGAGGTGCAGGAGCAGAGAGGTCTGGGTAAATTACTGATTTATATAAAATGACAGGACACCTTGACAAAGCAAATAGAAGCCTGTATATTTTTAATAACAGGGCCAGAGAATAAGAGCAAAAGATGTTATTTGAACTTGTATAAACATCATCTTCTGACTTGTCCTTTTTCCTCAAGAAAGGATTACCCCACCACACCCCACTGTGATTAACAATGCTCTCAATGACATCTGATCCATTTCTCTCACATCTACCTTCACCCCTTTCCCTCCCCGCTAAACAACAGTTCCCTTTGTCCTCACCTTCCACCCCACCAGTCTCTGCTTTTAAAGCATCAACTGCCATTTCTGTCACCTCCAGCAGGATATCACCAAATACATCTTCCCATCCTCTCCACTGTCAATATTCCATAGGGACCATTACCTCTCTAACATCTTGGCCCACTCTTCCATCACCTTCACTCCCCTGATGTATCTTCCCATCTAAATCCCAGAAGGTACAACACTTGCCAATTCACCACCTCACCATCCAAGGCCCCAAACCACCTTCCAGGTGAAGCAGCATTTTACTTGCACTTTCAATCTCGTCTACTGTATTCGCTGCTTGCAATGCAATCTCCTTTACATGAGATGACCAAATGCAGACTGGGAGACTACTTTATGAACACCTCCACTCTGTCCACATAAAGAAGACACCGATCTTCTAAAGGCTTTTGTTAAAATACCTTGTTCCCATGCTAACCTTTCCGTTCTTGGTCTACAACAATGTTCTAATCAAGCACAATGCAAGCTGGAGGAACAATACTTTTTTCCACTTCGGCACTTCGTGGCCTCGAGGACTCCATAATTTATTTCCACATCTTCAAAGCTACTCTCTTACATTCCCACCTTGGTCTGGCTGTGTCTGGTTTGTTGGCTTTGATCTCAGCAGAGTAAACCTATTTTTTCCTTTATTGACTTTATCCCCCTCTCTCACTCCATCACTCTTCTCCTCATCCCTCCAGATACACAGTCAGACTGGAGTTCCTCTAGCATTTAAGTTTGGTCTAACCAGAAGTATTGCATTTATTTCTGGGCACTACATTTCAGAAGATGCAAAAGTACTGGAGAGGGCACATAACTGAAATTCCTCAAACCATTCTCCAAAATCACTTATGTTAGCAAATTTTGGATATTCAGGCTGATCTTACTTGAACAGAAGACAGAGGTTGATTGATTTATTATTGTTACATACTGAGGTACTGAAAAAGTGTTGTTTTGTGTGCTGCACAGACAGATCATACCATATGAAGTGCATCAGGGTAGCAGAACAGAGTACAGAATACTGTATTACAGCTGCAGAAAACATGCAGAGTGAGAGATGTGAATTAACTTCTGAGGGGTCCATTCAAAAGCAGGGAAGCTGTTCTTAAATCTAATCATACGTGTATTCAAGCTTTCGTACCTTCTGCCTGACTGAAGCGGGAGGTGGGAAAAAGAGTATAACCAGGGCGAGAGGGGTCTTTGATTACACTGGTTGCTTTCTCATTGGAGCAGGCAGTAAGATGGCGTCAACAAATGGAAGGCTGGCTTGTGATGGACTGGGCTGTGTTCATTACTCTAATTTCTTGTGGTCTTGGGAAAAGCAGTTACCATACCAAGCAGTGATGCATCTGTTAACATTGATAAGACTTCTTGCGGACATGCTGAATTGCCTTAGCCTCCTGTGCTTTCTTGACCATTGCATCAAAGTGGGTGGACCAGGACAAATTATTAGTGATCATTCCCAGGAACTTGACATTCTCCACTATTGATGCAGACAGGGGCATGTCCTCCACTCCACTTTCTGAAGTCACTGACCACCTCCTTTATTTTACTGATTGTCGAAGGAGTGATGGTTGACTTTATAACACGCTGCTAAGTCGTCAATCTCTTTCCTATACTCTGTCTCCTCATTTGGCATCCAAGCTACAACAGTGGTGTCATTAGCAAACTTGTAACTAGACTCAAAACAGGATTTGGCCACACAGTGGAGTGTAAATAAGGAGTATAGTAAGGAGTTGAGTACATGAATGAACTTCCTGAAGAACTGGTGGATGTAGGCACAATCACAATGCATAAAAGAAGTTTGGATAAATACATGAATAGGAAAGGTTTGGAGGGATAAGGGGCCATGAGCAAACACGTGGGACTGGTTTAGTTTGGAATTATCTTTGGCATGGACTGGATGGACCGTCGGGTCTATTTCTATGCTGTATGACTCCGTGCTCTAAGTGGAAATAGACATAGTCATATTGATGGATTAAATGAAGTCTGAAGTGCATCCAGAAGGTCAAATATAACAACAGAGCACAAGCAGACTAATTAAAATGCAGACAGTTGCCAGACCACAAGATGGAGTCAGCAATTATGAAGCATAATTTGGAGCAGTGCTCAAAATAATGGCTTCAGTTGTCCCAATATTTAACTGAAGTGCTCTGTTCATCCAATACTAGGTGTTGCACAGCAGGCTGATCACTTATCAATAGTCGAGGAGTCAAAAGGGAACAGTGAGCTTGAGACTTGACATAAGTACATATGAAAATATTGTGGTTCGTCACTGTCACATCATTCAGTATATCGTTTTGCACTTAAAAGCAAATTGAAGTGACAGAGAATTAATTCAGCCAAAAAGTTCACTCTTAGGACAATTCTAACTTTTCCATACCCTATTGCCCTGTATCAGTCTCTACTTAAGTGCTTCTCTATCTTTTTTTAAAAAGAAGTGGATAGAATCAACAGCATTACAGAGGTTTTATGCATGGAAAAAGGTCCAATATTTTCTCTACTTTATTTCACTGAAAATTTCATATGAAATGATCTGGCACTACAGACTTTCACACCACATAAGGCTTTCTAAATTAATTCATGGAATATGAGCTTTCCTGGCAAAGACAGGATGTATTTCCCATCCTGAACAGCCCAAAAAGATGGTGCTAATTACTTCCTGCATCACTGAAATAGATAGTAGAGGCTTAGGTACCCCAGTCACTCAGGTACAGCATACTAGGATTTTGAACAACCAATCTACAACCCTCAAACCTATCCACGTTTCCTCCTTGAGCTCATCAGCAATGGTCAGTGTTGTTAAATATGCAGTTGCTAAAAAAAAAAATCTACATGCCTCAACCAACATTTGATGTGAATAATGTTCACGCAGGTGACAGTTCTTTAACAGCTCACCTGAATGATACTTGTTAAATGTAATTTGTAATCTTCATTCAGCTTCTAGTACTTTGTTTAATTCATTTAATAGATGTCAGAACTGTAGACCAATTTTTGAGAGACTATTAATCATGACTGACCCAAAACTGTACCACTGAGAAAACATGGTTAAAAGTGTCTTGAAAACAAAAATCAATTGAACAGAATTGAACAGAACCTTACCTACAAAAAAAAAAATTCTTTATACGTGAAGCTTGGAGGTCACAAACATAACTCACATTCAAATAGTAAACAATTGGACTGGCTAACTACAATATGGAATCAAATAATAACTTCTTTAATATAACATAGTTGAATATTTCATTTCTTTATATGATTAATTTAGTAAAAGTTGGTCAAAGTCCAAAACATTTATTCATTTACTAAAAGCACCGCTTACTCTACAAAAAAAATTACCTTGAAAGACTTAGTTGGATAGATCAATATTTTCTGAAGCAGCAACGGTGAATAGGACAGTTTAACATTGCTTTTCAAATGGTTCTCTTAAAAAAGGTCAGATTTATTCAAAGTGCAACAAACTGATTTCAGCTTGCTTAAAAAGAGTTAGTCCAACCTTTGGAATTAATTTACCTTTGCTTTCATCCTTTGTTGGTCCATTTCTTTTTGCAGCTCTCTGCGAATTCTCCTCATCTGTCCCTTTGAGTCTTTATTGACAGCATCTTCAAATTCAGCTTGAAGGGTATGTCGTGGTGGTGATGGAGAAAGGGAGCGGGCACGTGCTGGCTTCCTGGTTTGTTTTGCTGCATTACAAATGGATTGGATTACTATTCCTTTTATAATCTCTTCACTTAAATACTGTGTCAGTTTAAATTGACCAAAAAACAATAACTCAGTTGATTACAGCAGCTTAAATACTTTTATTCTGGGCAGAAACAGTCTTTCCTCACTAGTTCCAAATATTCAAATTTGATACTAATTATATTTCATTCTATTTGACATTTCCAAAATTCAAATACACAGACAAAACAGAAGAAGATAATTTATGTGTTTTCTGCAAGGTACAGCAGCTGTACCAATTTCTTGCATTAAAATAATTAGGTCTTGTTTTAACATGTAAAAGTCCCATTTATGCTGCTGTTTCGATGCATTTCAGTTTAGAGGTCAGACATTGCTGTGTTGTTTTTCAGATTTTTTTCAAACAGTAGTTTAAACTTGAACAGCATGGAGTGTCCACTTTCATCATTTCCAGACTCTGAGGAGTGAGGGGGGGTTACATCATATTCTCAAACGCATCTATGAGCAGTGGAGACATCATCAAAATAAAACACCATCTTGTGCTGCAGCACTGAGTTGCAACCAGAGGTATTCACTGAGTCAGCTGGGTGGCAAGTTGATCACAAATCTAGAATTGCAGCATCTTAGATGATCAAATCAGTGAATTAAGAAAGGTGCCTATACATCAATTCCAAAATTGTGTTACATGCCTACATGTTTCAGCCAATTCCTTATTCATACATTTCTTTCCAACGAGATCAGCAATTTAAATGGGCCTTATATTCAGAAAGCATTTTCTTTGCAATTTTAGTAATGTGTCAAAATGCACAATTAATTATCTAGACAAAAAAAAAATTACACACACCTAGTAATCCCCTCAAAACACAACTGGGTTTAATGTTTTACATTAGGCAAGTTTTGCTGTGCATAAATCTTTCATGAACATTGATGATAATCAAACTCAGCTGGAACCATATTGAAGCTTAAAAATGTGTTGCTTGAAAATCGCAGCAGGTCAGGCAGCATCCAAGGAGCAGGAGAATCGACGTTTCGGGCATAAGCCCTTCTTCAGGAATTCTTGAAGGGCTTATACCCGAAATGTCGATTCTCCGCTCTTTGGATGCTGCCTGACCTGCTGCGCTTTTCCAGCAACACATTAAGCTCTGATCTCCAGCATCTGCAGTCCTCACTTTCTCCTGGAATCATATTGAACCTAATAGTGCAAGGAGTTGACAAATAGTTATGAAGTAACATAGCAAATAAGGAAATGTTGTCAAATTAGAGCATTTTATTTATGCCAATTAACTACTTACATCAGAGTTTTCATACCTCACCTGCCCCAACCTCAATAATAATACATTAAAAATTAAGACATTTTGAAATAAACTAATGAAGATTCTCTTCAGAAGCAGTGAAGATCTTCACAATTATGATGGAGGTTGATAGGGGTAGACAGAAAATGTTTCCATTTGTCATGGGCACCAAAAGTAGAGTCATAAGTAAAAGATGGGTTGTGTGTTCTGGCCAAAGGCAGCTCTTTATTTCATTGCCTGATGATAGTTATTAATAAATCCAATAGAGAATTCAACAGAAGCTTCTTTACCATAAAGACGCCTGAAAACACGAAACTTATCACACAAGTGGTTGAAGCAAGAAGCAGAGACATTTTCAAACACAAGAAACAGTAGATGCATATGTTGATGGGGTTAGATGAAGAGGAATGGAAGGACACTAACATGGACCATTAACAGTTGCTTCCTCGACAAAAGCAGAGCAGTGCACACGATCTAAAAGATGCACAACAGTTAATTCACCAAAGCTCTCTTGATAGTATCTTCCAAACCCACAACTTCTCCAGCTAGAAAAAGGGCAGCGTGAAAGCATCGCCACCTCCAAATTTCTGGCTAAGCCATTTATGATCCTAACCTGGACTGGTGTCATTCCTTCTCCGGATAAAAATCTGGGAACTCCCTTCCCAACAGCACAATACTAAGGGTGTATCTAACCCTACCTCCACTCCATCATGGACTGCAATGTCCATGAAGCTAGCTTACCATTCCCTTCTCAGGGCAAAGATTGCTGCCCTGACCAGCAACACCAGCATCCTGTCAACAAGTATAAAAGAAACAGATGAGGGCCATGTGTTTCCATGCTGTACACACTATGTAATTGATTACTGAATGTGCTGGACTTAAATATCTATTCTAAAAATTTCTTGCAACTTGCACCTGTTCCAAAGTTTATCTCAAATGCAGTTTAACAAATTTGAGATCACTCACCAGGCAACTGCTGGACTCTTCTATATTCTGTGATACTGTCACTGTGTTGAGACAATTTATCTTCTTCCTTGGAATTATGAACTTCATCCTTCTCACCCAGAGCTTGTTTCAGCATCTGTTAACAAGAGAACAGTCAATTCATATATTGAATCATATGAATTCTCGAGCCAAGAACTGTACGAATCACGGAATGATGTGGTATCAGAAAAGGAAGCCATTTGTCTTAATGGACCTGTATAATTTGTCACACTGTAAATTTTTCCCCTATAAATACAATATTGGTTTTGAAAGTTACTACTATATCTGCTTCCATCACACTTTCAGGTATTCTTGATCATAACTACTTTTAAAAAAAAAACTAATCTTTTAGCAAACAGACAGCAAACTAGCAAATAACAAGATAGTAGCAGCTTTTTTATATATTTAAAGAAAAAGCCACAAAAATGAACATAATTATATAATAATCACTACAGAAATAGTACTAGAGAAACCAAGGGAGCTCAAGGTTAATAAGTCTTCCGCACCAGATGAGTTGCAATGTAGGATAGAAAAAGAAGTAGTCACAGACATAGTGGATGCACTGGTAATTATATTTCAAGAATCCTTAGATTCTGGATAAGTGCAAAAGGTAACAACTTTATTCAAAAAAACACCAAAAACAAAACAAAAAGGTATTACAAGCCGTTTAGCTTAACATCCGTCATTAGAGTCTATTGTAAAATGATGTAATAGCAAACATTTAGAAATGCATAATAAAAACCAAAAAGAACTGCGGATGCTATAAAATCAGAAAAAAAAACAGAAGTTGCTGGAAAAGTTCAGCAGGTCTGTCAGCATCTGTGAAGAGAAATCAAAGTTAACGTTTCAGGTCCAGTGACGCTTCCTCAGAACCATTCTTTGAAAAGCAGGATAAGCGGAACCAGAGGGGGTGGGGGGGGGATGCGGGGGTGGCATTCCAGGGTTAGACCGCACTTGGATAAAAGGAACCAAAACTATTCACAATGTCTAAGGGAAAATATACTTTCTTTGGAGTGCTTACAATGCAAGTTCACTAGGTTGATCCCAGATATGGAAAGATTTTCTTAGGAGAGGTTAAGTAGGTTGGGTTTGTACTCATTGGAGTTTAGAAAAATTATAGGATGTCATTGCAGGAAAGTCTAGGGCCAGCTGTCTTAAAACTTAGTAAGGAGTTGCCCATTTAAGACAGTGAAGAGAAATTTTAAGGGTAACAAATCTGGAATTCTTTACCATGGAGGGCTGTTGAGGCTGGGGTTGTTAAATATATTCAAAGGCAAAGATAGATTTCTAAGCAGTAAGGTGAATCAGAGTATAGGGATAAGGC
The DNA here is from genome assembly GCF_037043375.1 of Chiloscyllium plagiosum. NCBI lineage: Eukaryota > Metazoa > Chordata > Chondrichthyes > Orectolobiformes > Hemiscylliidae > Chiloscyllium > Chiloscyllium plagiosum. The sequence continues at coordinate 51,678,631 of NW_028270163.1, read as the reverse complement.
AGGAAAGTGGGGTGGAGGAATAACAGATCAATCACAATCTCACAATGGCAAAACTGTATCAAATGGTGTACTTCTGCTCTCACGGTGTTTTGATGGGTATTCTATGGTTGCTACTGGAAACAGTTTTCCTCATTTCTCTGTTAAATACCTTTGTGATCTTTAAACACTTGTACTCACAATTTTCTTCAACCTTGTCGTTGTGAAAACTGCAGTGCCATTGGTCTCTCAATATAAGAAAATTAGTTTTGGTTTTATTCTAATAAATTAAGAGCAAAAAACACTGGAAATTGGAAATAACAAAATATTGGGGAGAAAGAAAAAAAAAATGTTTGATAACATCAGCAGAAAAAGATACAGAACTAAATGTGAGAGTCAAAGAGGATTCTTCTTTGAACCCATTCTAGTAAAATCTCCATAGCATCTTCCACCTACCTCAGTGTGATGTCCAAGATAAGAATGCTAGTTGAGACAAATCATTAAGGTTTAACATATGCCACCCTTGTATTCAATGCAAAAGAAAATCCTGTCTGTATGTTTTCAGGCCAATCACAGCTTTAGAAACATTATCCATTATGCGTAGCAAAACAAAAAGGGCTTTGGAACCCAAAAATGCAGTAACAGCTCAATTTCCCATATAGTGATCGTCAGTGGGACTTCCATGGGATATGGAATCATGCAACCTGTCTGGCATGCAACATTTTATACAGCAACCTGACTCAAGAATTTGAACTCTCAGGCAGGACCATTACTTTTCAAATATCTTAAGATAATTTTAACTGGTTAATGACTGTTATCTTGCAGTGTTCTGAATGCAAATGTTACCATATCAAGTTGGCGCAGCTTTAGAGACAGCTGCTCAGACATCTCATGCAGCTCCTCTTCTGCAAGGATATTCTTTACTCTACGGCGAGATAGAGGTTCATCTCCAAGTAAAGTGCATATATCACCTCGATCTCTATGGTTACTATAAAAAGAAGTTGCAATTGGAAAAGACTGTAGGTTATAATTTTCACACATTCATAGGTCAATTTTTAAGCAGTTGCCAATCAATCCACAGCATTTAACATTTTGGAACTCTTCCACTCAGTAAGACTGGTATATCTGCAGTTGTACAACTCTGCCTTATTAACCACCATCAATTGGAAAACAGTGATAGAACTGAACAGGGTCAGTATGAGATTTACAAAAGGGAAATCATGCTTGACAAATTACGAGAATTGAGAGAGGATGCAACAATTAGAGTTGATAAGAGGGAGCCAGTGAAAGTGATTTATTTGAACATTCAGAAGGCTTTTGACAAGGTCCCACATAACACAATAGCATTTAAAGTTAAAGTGCATAGGACTGGGGTAGATAGAGAGAGAGATAGATAGATAGATAGATAGAGAGAATTGGTTAGCAGATAAATAAAGTTGGAACAACTTTCAGTGGCAGGCAGTGACTAGTGGTGTACCACAGGACTCAGTACTTAGAACTCAGCTGCTTATAAATGTTAATAATGATTTGGAAGAGGGAACCAAAACTTAGTATCCCCAAGTTTGTAGACAACACAAAGCTGCATTGGAGGGAGAATTGTAAGGAGGTTGCAGAGATGCTGTAGTGTGATTTGAACAAGTTGAAAGAGCAGGCAAATGCATGGCAGATGGAGTAAAATGTGGATAAATGTGGGTTATTCATTTTGGTACCAAAAACAGGAAGGTAGATGATCTGAATGACATTAGATTAGGAAAGGGGTAGGGAGCAGCAAGACCGAGGGTGTCCTTATATACCAGCCACTGAAACGCAAGCATGCAGGTGCAGAAAGCAAGGTGGCAAATGGTATTGTGACCTTCATTGTGAGAGGATTCGAGTCTTACTACAATTGTATATGGTCTTTGTCAGACTATACCTGGGAGTAGTGTGCACAGTTTTGGTCTCATCACAGCAAGAATGGTCCAGCTATGGAGTCAGTCTATAGGCTCCAGACTGATTCCTGGAATGGCAGGACTAACATATGAAAAGGGATTGGATGGTTTAGGGCTATATTCATTCAAGTTTGGAAGAAGGGGATGGGGAAAAAGTTGGTGGAATCTCTGACGGTTTCTCTGCGATGCCTCCTGCTGATAAACTCTCTCCAGCATTTGCTGTTCAGAGAAACAGTTAGCGATTGGAGGAGTACCATAAAGAGTTGGTGATAATGAAGTCACTAGGGGAACCAGAACCAAATGCTGACTCAGGTTGTGGGGTTGGGAGTGCTTTAGGTTGAATGATGTAGTAAGTGTGAGGGGGAATAATGGAGAATGTAGCTACAAAAGGAGAGAAGAATTCTGCCACAAGTATATGCATTTGAGAGATAGAAACACATTAGCTGTGACTTTACCTGTAGACAGAATGGGTATACAGTCTTGTTGACAGCTTGTGCCCGCTGTCACGTGGCAATTTAAATACTGCAATGTCTAAGGAATTAACTTCCTTGTCTTGTGGCTTTAAATTTAACAAAGTTAATAATCTAGGGTACAATCGGTTCTGATTTAATGCGATAGTTCCATTCTCGTGCGATCTCGCGTTTTAAGAAAATTGTACAACAGCCACGCCATTTAAACTAATGGGGCTGGAATCACATTACAGCAAATACAGATGATGAGGAAAGTTTGCATTCTACAAATAACGGTTGAAATTCTTCAATCACATTAAAACTAATTTTCGTTGAAGATACACACGCTATAGCAGTACCAGCTGTACTGATTAAGTCTAATTATGTAACTATATAAAAAAGAGTCAAAACTGTATATGTCAACATAAATACAGGACTGTATTACCTATTAAGATGTGGAGGGGCTGGTGTAGACAATGTTAAAAATCACAACACCAGGTTATAGTTCAACAGGTTTATTTGGACGCATTAGCTTTCAGAGCACTGCTTTTTCACAACCATCTGATGGAGTAGCGCTCTGAAAGCTAGTGCTTCCAAATAAATCTGTTGGACTATAACCTGGTGTTGTGTGGTTTTTAACTTTATCTATTAATATTTATAGAGAGTGAAACCCAAAAGTAACCTAAAAAAAAAAGAGTCAGTCAATCTCTTCTGTATGTTTGGATGGACATAAAAGATCTCATAAGATTATTCTGAGCAATAAGAGTGAACTATTTTGGTGTCCTGTTTGATATCTGTTCCTTTATCAACATAGTTACAATGGTTCATAATAAAAGTTATTGTTTCTGGTACCTTATCTTTGGCAAATTAGTTGTAGTTACCTACATTACAACTGGGACTAAACTTCAACGAATACTTTACTTGAAGCATTTGGATGTCATGAGATGTGCCATGTACAAAAGCAACTATTCATTTTCATTACACCAGATCGATTTGTTAAAGGCATTGCAAATCTAGTAAAGTCAAACATACAGTGAAAGGGAACTATCCTCATTCCTGAAGTTATGCTGGTTGCGTTCCAGTGTTGCTGAGGACTGCCAATGGTTCGATTCCCCATGTTCCTCCAAGACTGAATCCCACTGGTCCATTTTACTCTGCATGGTCATTAATCTAATGTCCGGCTGAGTTTGAAAGGCAACACGTTTCTGTACATTGTCAGAGTTCTGTAATACAAGAGATGGTAAGAAGCATCGCTAAATAGGTGTTTACATAGACAATTTTATTATGGTTCTAGCTATAACATATTCTTCAACATGAAATATGGCAGAAGGGGTGGATGAGAGAGGGCTGAGCAGAAGATTCCAAATTCTCAGTGTCCTGAGCACAGTGTGCAAGTTTTTGAACAATCAATATGAAACAAAACAAAATAAAAAAACCAACAGGCTAATCAATGTTATTTCCAAGCTTAGGTAAAGCACTAGTCTCTTCACAGGCATGGCTTCCTAACCATGAAGAAAGTACACAAATAAAGTTGATAAGTAAGTAAAAATTAAAAAAAAAAGTTTTCCCAAGATGGGGAAAGAAATGAAGCAAGAAAAAGACCTAACTAAACAAAAGTTGACAGATTCATGCTGCTTCTGAATCCATGTCAATCAAACATATTTCAGATGATCTGCATTACTTATAACATTTGTTATGGACGAGGCCAGACCCTTCAAAACATTTCAAGAAGATAGCTTAGACCCTAACTTTGCTAGCGGTTTTATGCAGGTGTAATGAGAATATTCCAGGAGGGATGCAGCTGGTCAACCTACTTAGTTTTAAACAAAACAGACTTTATTTACAAGATTACCAAATAAAGCATAAACAAAAAAAAATTACCGAATAACTTATCCTCTCCAAAAGCCCAACAGTCTAGCCCAAGTTAATGATTTTGTTAACTAATACTAGCAACAAATCCCATAAACACCCCTTGGCACAAAATCAAACACAGGTTCTTACAGGACAGAAGTCAGACAGAGTACCAGCTTGGACCTGCTTCTTTGGGTCCAACAGCTTTTACCACATTACTGTTAAAACCCAAACCAAATCAGAGAAAAACTGAGCTGGGAGAACAGGCCACTCCCCTTTCATTGTACAAGTGTTTTGTTTAAAAAAACTTGAAAGCCTTCTGCCTGAGGTAGTATCTGTTAGCTAGTATTAAATTGGTCGTAAAACCCTTTAACCCCAGACTTTGAGTCTGTTGTTTACAAACTCAAAAAAAGATAAGGACAGCATGACCTTGTTAAAGGAGCAGCTTTTGCCATACATTCCTCAGATAATCCAATTCTCAATTCTTCTCCATCAGAAGACTAGTGGAAGAAATACAAAGGAAGCATAGCATAGCTGCAACTCTTGGACTTAATTCAATCACTCCAGCAACATACAGGATCAGGAAATAGATTTTATTCCCAGCCAATTAGACTATTCCTAAGGTAACAAAAAAAAAGGGGAGAGAAAATACTAGAAACATTCTGGTCTTGCAGCATAAGGGAAAAGAGTTAAGTATCAGTTCACTGACTATCAAAACAGAGAAAGATACATGGAAGCAAAGACAAGAGAAAAAGGAAGGTTTTCAACAGTATAGTAAACAAGGGAAATGAATGTGACAAACAGAAGCGATTACACAAGGCAAAAAAAAAAGGTTCAGGGTACAAAGAAAAATCCAAAACTAGTAAATGGCAACAGCTGAACTCGTTCTAATAAGTCGCCAAAAAGTACTTGAAACTTGCAAGGTTCATAGATGCTGCCAGATCTGCTCCACCATTCCATTTCAGATTTCCAGTACCCACAGTATTTTGCTTTTATAATAACAACATGTGCCAATAGTAGTGTGCTATCAAGAAAAATAGTTATAATCTGAAATTGTCAAATTTAACATGGAGTCCATATAAAGTTTGATCAATCAGAAGCTAGAAGGAGGAAGAGGCTAGAGTGGGAGTAAAAGGGAGAATTCAAGTGACAACAGTAGCTCAGGGGCATGCTTACAGACTGAAAGGAGCTAACATTCCCAATGAAGAGGGCCCGAAACATGAACAGATACAGTACATTGTTCCAACTGAATAAAAAGGTACAGCTTAGGTTATTGTACTTTGTATATCAAAGGCAAAAGTTTTAAAAAAGTTATGGTCTTCAACATAGTCATCCTCCATTCGAACAGTCTCTCACATTTCACCATTTTGTGTCACCTCTGCTTGCCCAATTCAGGTCTCCATGTACCTGAAATCCTATTATTATTGAACATCTGCATGATCACATTTATCCGATCCCTCATTTTAGCTACAAAAGAATCTTTTTAAATGTAAACACCTTAGCTTTTCCCTATAGATCAGGTTCTGAATCCTGTGTATCTTTGCTGCCACAATTGCAGTCATATTGACAGTGATATCACTGTCAGCAACACTGCAAATGGCTGCATATATTGAACAATAACATATTGGGTGTTGGTCAATCACAGCTGCACACCCAACCCTTGCTCCTCACTTATTACTCCACTTACCTCCCATTTGTTGCCTATCTTGCTATCCTGCTCTCAACCCTTTAATACTCACTGTTTCACCCACAGCCCTACCCCTTGAACAAAGCTGTCAACAGGATGGCAAGTGAGACAGGAACTGGCCAATGGGTGCACAGTGACATCAACAGAATCAACGTTTTGGGTTTCAGAGCAGGTGTAGATGCACAATGATGTCAATGACATAACTTCCTGTTCCAGTGCACTGTCAAGAGACGGTAATACAACATTTTGGTGATGGTGACCACAATTCTGTAACTTTCACCTTAGTTATGGGGAGAGATAGGTGCGTGCAACAGGGTAGGTTTTACAATGGGGGGGGGGGGGGGGGGGGGAAGGGTAAATACGATGCTGCAAGACAAGATCTGAGGAGCATAAGTTGGGAGCGTAGGCTGTCAGGGAAGGATGTCATTGAAATGCGGAACTTTTTCAAGGAACAGATATGACATGTCCTTGATATGTATGTACCTGTCAGGCAGGAAAGAGATGGTCGTGTGAGGGAACCTTGGTTGACAAGGGAGGTTGAGTGTCTTGTAAAGAGGAAGAAGGAGGCTTACATAAAGGTTGAGGAAACAAGGTTCAGACAGAGCATTGGAGGGATACAGGATAGCCAGGAGGGAGCTGAAGAAAGGGATTAGGAGAGCTAAGAGAGGGCATGAAAAATCTTTGGCAGGTAGGATCAAGGATAACCCCAAGGCCTTTTATGCATGTGAGAAACATGAGAATGACGAGAACGAGGGTAGGTCCGATCAAGGATAGTAGTGGGAGACTGTGTATTGAGTTGGAAGAGATAGGAGAGGTCTTGAATGAGTACTTTTCTTCAGTATTTACAAATGAGAGGGACCGTATTGTTGAAGAGGAGAGTATGAAACAGATTGGTAAGCTAGAGGAGCTACTTGTTAGGAAGGAAGATGTGTTGGACATTTTGAAAAACTTGAGGATAGACAAGTCCTCCGGGCTTGACGGGATATATTCTAGAATTATGTGGGAAGCAAGAGAGAAAATTGCAGAGCTGTTGGCAATGATCTTTTCATCTTCACTGTCAATGGGGGTGGTACCAGGGGACTGGAGAGTGGCGAATGTTGTGCCCCTGTTCAAAAAAGGGAATAGGGATAACCCCGGGAATTACAAGCCAGTTAGTCTTACTTCGGTGGTAGGCAAAGTAATGGAAAGGGTACTGAGGGATAGGATTTATGAGTAGCTGGAAAGACACTGCTTGATTAGGGACAGCCAGCACGGATTTGTGAGGGGTAGGTTTTGCCTTACAAGTCTTATTGAATTCTTTGAGGTGGTGACCAAGCATGTGGATGAGGGTACAGCAGTGGATGTAGTGTACATGGATTTTAGTAAGGCATTTGATAAGGTTCCCCATGGTAGGCTTATGCGGAAAGTCAGGAGGCATGGGATAGTGGGAAATTTGGCCAGTTGGATACAGAACTGGCAAACCGGTCGAAGTCAGAGAGTGGTGATAGATGGCAAATATTCAGCCTGGAGCCCAGTTACAAGTGGAGTTCCGCAGGGATCAGTTCTGGGTCCTCTGCTGTTTGTAATTTTTATTAATGACTGGGAAGAGGGAGTCAAAGGGTGGGTCAGTAAATTTGCAGACGATACGAAGATTGGTGGAGTTGTGGATAGTGAGGAGGGCTGTTGTCGGCTGCAAAGGGACTTAGATATGATGCAGAGCTGGGCTGAGGGGTGGCAGATGGAGTTCAACCCTGTCAAGTGTGAGGTTGTCCATTTTGGAAGGACAAATAAAAATGCGGAATACAGGGTTAACGGTAGGGTTCTTAGTAATGTGGAGGAGCAGAGGGATCTTGGGGTCTATGTTCATAGGTCTTTGAAAGTTGCCACTCAGGTGGATAGAGCTTGTAAGAAGGCCTATGGTGTATTAGCATTCATTAGCAGAGGGATTGAATTCAAGAGTCATGTGATGATGTTGCAGCTGTACAGGACCTTGGTAAGGCCACATTTGGAGTACTGTGTGCAGTTCTGGTTGCCTCATTTTAGGAAAGATGTGGAAGCTTTGGAGAGGGTGCAGAGGAGATTTACCAGGATGCTGCCTAGAATGGAGAATAGGTCGTACGAGGATAGGTTGAGAGTGCTAGGCCTTTTCTCATTGGAAAAGAGAAGGATGAGGGGTGACTTGATAGAAGTTTATAAGATGATCAGGGGAATAGATAGAGTAGACAGTCAGAGACTTTTTCCCCGGGTACAACAGAGTGTTACAAGGTGACATAAATTTAAGGTGAAGGGTGGAAGGTATCGGGGATGGGGGGTGGGGGGAGGGGGGATGTCAGGGGTAGGTTCTTTACCCAGAGAGTGGTGGGAGCATGGAATGCGCTGCCTGTGGGAGTGGCAGAGTCAGAATCATTGGTGACCTTTAAGGGGCAATTGGATATGTACATGGATAGGTACTTAAGCTAGGACAAATGTTCGGCACAACATTGTGGGCTGAAGGGTCTGTTCTGTGCTGTATTGTTCTATGTATGTTCTATAATGCACATGCACACAAAAAAAACAAGTAAAATACTGAAGCTTAACAATGTTACAACATTCTGAAACTATTAAAATTGCAATACTAACTGCTACAGTTGTTTGTGCAGTGTTCTGCAATTCTTGGTCCTTCTTTGTTCCACGTCCTGCAGATTGTGACTCCTGCGGTACCAATACCTTTATGGAATCTACCAAACACATTAATTGGAATAAAAGTAGTTAAGCAACATTTAAGATTCTGTTCCCCTGCCCTCAACCCAGGGTTAGAGTAACATCTAGACACATTAAAATTTGCCTATTTTTAGCTTATCTCAGCTTAGTTGGTGAGCAAAATAGTAAAGCTGGACACATCTCATGAGAGGTTCCACATCCTTATTACCATCTAGCCCTCCTGGAGAAGACAAGAAGTTTTTTAAACAAAAAGGAAAATACTACAGATACTGAAATTCTAAAGTCCTGAGGAAACTCCAGTCTGGCAGCATCTCTGGGGAGAGAAATGAGGTCAGGTTTTGAAGCTGACAAGATGTTTCTTAGGAACAAAAGGGAACTGGAAAAGGGAGTCTTTATGCAGTTCACAAGATGCAAGCTGAACAGATGGGAAAAGGTGCCCAAGACAAAGAGTAGGTCAGCTCAACAAAGTCCTCCTTACTGTAGAAATTGGAGAGCTGGCCCACAATCTACTGAAGCATTAGCCCAACAATCATTGTTCCAAACATCATCATTACCAAAAGAATGGCCCCCAGTTGCGTACATCTGAAGCAAGTTAACCTGGGTATCCCCAACATAGATTCTATACATCCAGGTCAAATGTGTGCAAGAAATCCTCTGGTGATTGCCACCTATTGCCCCACTTTTGGGTGTGTCACAAAGTTGGTGTGTAAATATTGTAAAATTGTAAATGAATTGAAAAGCAGTGCATGGTGCTTTCAAGCGACTGTGCTTGGAAGTTTGCAAGCCCCAAAAGTTGAAAAGTGTATCGAAAGACTTTTCAGTCAGCAGGCCCAAGCAGCATTTTTACCCAATTTAAATTCAGCCAATTAATTTAAAAATACACTTGGAAACTAAGGATTAATTGCATTTAAAAAGTTTGTTTTGACACCTGAAAACCAATCAAATAAGAATTTTAATGTGTCATGGCAGGGGGGATTTTGATGGCAAGCCATCTGAAGAGTAAATATCAAGCTTTCAAAGAAATCTTTAGTCCCTCTGAAAAGACCAGAGGTACCACAGTATTTCCAGCTCAAAATCCTCACAGAAGTAGCATTGGAAGAAAAGAGTTTGTGACATGATATCAGCAGTCCCCTCCTCCGACCTTTTATCTTAGCCTGCTTGGCACACCCTCCTCATTCCTGAAGAAGGGCTTATGCCCGAAACGTCGATCTCCTGCTCCTTGGATGCTGCCTGACCTGCTGCGCTTTTCCAGCAAAACATTTTTCAGCTCTGATCTCCATCATCTGCAGTCCTCACTTTCTCCTAGCACCTTTAAGTTGCCCTCACTTTATCTCCCTACGGCTGTGACCAGGTCACTTAGAGTACCTGAAACACATTTTCCCTTTCTAAGGCATACACATGGTTGGGAGAAACATTTAAGCACTACGTCCTAGCTTTCCAAGCGCTTTTTATTGGCCTTCCTGGTTACTAACACATCATCCAAGGCAACCTGTGGTGAACCTTGTAAAATGTTCTCTCAGCTGAGTTGGATAGAGGAGGATGTCCCCTTCCATTGGGACACCCTGTAACTCTCCACTTGCCACATTTTCTAATGACAAAGCCAGCTGTAACACCTGTTTGAAGTCCAGTTGTCTTCAGCTACTAGACCATTTTGCATGGTTATGTCATGAATCCCACTTACCAAATGGTCCTTCAGCATCTCATTCACAGTTAACTCAAAAATCATATACCTCTGCCAGTCGTCATAACCTTGTCAAAAATCACACTACAGATTTCAGACTCTTGAAGTGCCAAATAAAACTGATCACGTCTCAGAATTAAGAAGAGGCTCGAGATCCAAATATTCCTTAAATAAATCCATCAACTCTTGAAAGATTTTAGCATCTGGTGCCTCAGGGAAAGTTAGGCTCCCAATAACAAATAGCTGCAGGTCTGTAAGCAGTCAGAAGAATTACTCATCACTTTTCATTTTCCTCAATGTCATTTACCCAGACTTCACAAATAAAAGGCATGATGCCAGAAATGCTTATCCTAACTCAAAAAAAGTTCTCTTCAGGAGCGCATGGTTTTCTCTCACCACCATCAAAATAACTCTAGGGAGGCCAATACCCTGTTGCCAAGTCACCCTTTATTTACATGTGCACGGTACACAGACTCTGAACAGAGAGCTCAACCCAGTCCCTGGGAGTGAGGAGAATCCCCAAGACTGTTGTTTATGTGCGTCAGCCTGGGCCAATCAGGGAACTCTTGTTCAACGAGATTCTCCTGGTCCTTATTCCAGTAACTATAGCATCATAAACTGCTTCAGTACCTGAGTCATGTAAGTCCAAATGCAGCAAGGCCTGGACAATATTCAGGCTTGTGCTGACAAGTGGCAAACTGTATTTGCACTATGCAAGTGCCAGGCAATGGCCATTTCCCATAATAAAGAATGTAACCATCATCCTTTGATATTGATACTATTAATATCCTGGGGTTACTATTAACTAGAAATTAGCCATACCATCAAGACCTACACCAACAGGCCAAAGGCTAGGAATCCTGCAGCAAATAACACTTCCTATTTCCCCCAAAGTTCATCTACCAACGACAAGTCATGAGTGTAATGGAATATTCTCCATCACATGAGGTGAAGCTCTAACACTACAAGAAACTTGACACCATCCAGGTCTAAAGCAGCCTGCTTGTTAGGGACCACATCCACAAACAATCACTCCTTCACCACTTAAGCTCAGTAGCAGTAGTACAAGAGGTAATGTAGAAATTCACCAAGGCTCCTTAGGCAGAACCTTATAAACCTATGACTAATATTAATCCAGAAGACAAAGGGTAACCAATGCATAGGAACACTGCGATCCCCTCTAAGCCACTCACTATCCTGACTTGGAAACATGTTTCTCTAGTGTTGCAGGGTCAAAATACTGGAGCTCCTTCCCTAAAGGCATTGTGGGTCGACCTACATCAAACAGACTAAAGTAGTTCAAGGCAGCAGTTCACTGCTAGAACATCAACTGTTTACAATATAGATTAATGAGTGAGAAAGGAAGCAAATTTACTGTAGTCAAACTTGCACATGACAAAAATAGGTAGAAAGGCAAGCTGGGAGAGGGATAGAACAGTTTACAGAAAAATATTGATAGGTTAAGCAGGCGGGCAAGCTGTTGGCAAGTGGGGTATAACATGGGAGAACGTGAAGTTTCTCATTTTGGAAGGGAGAACAAAATACAGCATTACTTAATTGCCGCAAACCAGCAGAAAGCTGCACTGCAACACAAAAGGACTTGAGGGGACTTGTGCACAAAGCACAAACTTAACACACGGGTGCAGCAGGTAATTAGAAAAGCTAATGGAATGTTGGCCTTTATTTCAATAGAGTTGGAGTATAAGAATCAAGAAGTCTCACTGCAACAATACAAGATGCTGGTTAAACCTCTGCAATACAGAGAACCGTTTTGGTCCACATATTTAAAAAGGAAAGATATAATTTCATTGGAGGCAGTTCAGAGAAAGTTCACTGGGATGATCCCCACTATGAAGCGATCATCTATGAGCAAAAGATTAAGTAGGTTGGGACTCTCCTCTCGAGTTCAGAAGAATTAATGGTGATTTCATTGAAACAATTAGGATTCTTAAGGGGCTTGACTGGGTAAATACTGAGAATGTTTCCCCTCATGGCTAACTCTCCGACCAGAGCTCAGTCTCAGAATAAAGGGACACCAATTTAAGATGGAACTGAGGAGGTATTTCTTCTGAGGGTTGAAAGCCTTTGGAACACCTTGCCACAGAGTGTGTGGGGCAGTGTCCTGGTGTGTATTGAAGGCTGAGATTGCTAAATTATTGGACAGCAAGGAAAAAAAAAAAATCAAGGGTTAGACGAAAGGGCAGGAAAGTGGACGTCAGGAATGTCAGATCAGCCATGAATGGTGCAGTGGGCTCAAGGGGCCAAACAGCTTACTCATATTCCTTTTTCTTAGAACATAGAACAGTACAGCACAATATAGGCCCTTTGGTCCTTGATGTTGTGCCAGCCTTTTATCCTACTCTAAGATCAGATTACCCTATACGGGGGAACCTAGATTATCCAAACGAGATGGGCGGGCATTACTTAGTTTGGACAATCGACTATTCGGTTAATCGATTAAATGCCTTTCTTCTGGGACTCGGAGTTTTTAAAAAGTCTGCTCCCCACCAGTGAGTAAAAACCTACCTCTGACATCTCCCCTAAACCTAACTGTAATTACTTTAAAATTATGCCCCCTTGTGATAGGCAAATCTGCGATGGGAAAAAGTCTCTTGCTATTCAATCTATCTATGCACCTCATCATCTTGTACACCTGCCAATTCACCTTTCATCCTTCTTTGCTCCAACAAGAAAAGCACTAGCACCCACAACCTTGCTTCATAAGACACACCGTCCAGTCCAGGCAGCATTCTGGTAAATCTCCTCTGCACTCTCTCTAAAGCTTCCACATCTTTCCTATAAGGCAACCAGAACTGAACACAAATTCCAAGTGTGGTCTAACCAAGCCTCGTTCGAGCTACAACATAACCTTGTGACTCAAACTCAATACCCTTGCTAATGAAACCAAACACATCATAGGCCTTCTTAACAACCCTATCAACTTGGCTGGCAACTTTGAGGGATCTGTGGACATGGACCCAAAGATCCCTCTGTTCCTCCACACTGCCAAGATTCCTGCCTTTAACCTTGTATTCTGCATTCAACTTTGAACTACCAAAGTGAATGACTTCACGCTTTTCCAGGTTGAACTCCATCTGCCACTTATCAGCCCAGTTCTGTATCCTGTCAATGTCTCATTGCAACCAACCTCCACACTATCCACAACTCCACCAACCTTTGTGTCAACAGCAAACTTACTAACCGACCTTTCCACTTCCTGATCCAAGTCATTTTTTTTTTAAATCACAAAGAGCAGAGGTCCTAGAACCGATCCCTGTGGAACACCATTGGTCACCCAGCTCCAGCATGAATACTTTCCATCTACCACCACCCACTGTCTATGGCCAGCTAATTCTGTATCCAAACAGAAATGTTTCCCTGTATCCCATGCCTCCTTACTTTCTGAAGGAGTCTACCATGGGGAACCTTATCAAGCACCTTGCTAAAAATCCACGTACACCACACCCACTGCTCTATCTTCATCATGTTTTGTCACATCCTCAAAGAATTCAATAAGGTTGAGAGGCATGACCCGCCCCTCACAAAGCCATGCTTTCCAAGTAATCAAATTCTGTCTCAGATTCCTCTCCAAAACTGTGACTGGTCTGTAATTCCCAGGATTATCCCTATTCCCTTTCTTGAACAAGGGAATAACATTTGCCACCCTCCAATCATCTGGCACTACTCCAGTGGACAGTGGGGAAATATCATAGCCTATTGCTCAGCAATCTCTTCCCTTGTTTCCTGTAGTAACCTAGGGTATATCCTGTCTGGGCGAAAGGGAGGACTGCAGATGCTGGAGATTAGAGTCAGGAGTGTGGCAGGTCAGGCAGCATCTGAGGAGCAGGAAGAAAAAAAAAATTCTAAAAAAAAAAAAAATTTTTAATTCGACATTTCGGATGAAGGGCTTTTGCCTGAAACGTCGAGTTTCCTTCTCCTCAGATGATGCCTGACGCTGTACTTTTCCAGCACCACACTCTCAACTCTATCCTGTCTGGACCAGGGGATTTAATCTATCCTTATGTTTATCAAAGTTTTCAGCACACCCTCCTTCCTATCATTAACCAGATCTAGCAGATCAGCCTGTTTCACACTGATCTCAGAAACATTATGGTCCCTTTCAGTAGTGAACACTGAAGCAAAGTATTCATTAAGGATCTCCCCTATGACTCCTGGCACATGTTCCCTCCACTATCCATGATCAGCCCTACCCTCAGTCTGGCCATCCTCTTGTTCTCACCTGAGTAGAATGCCTTAGGGTCTTCCTTAATTCTACCCGCTAAATCATTTTCATGCCCCCTTCTAGCTCTCTTAAGTCCATTCTTCAGTTCCTTCCTGCCGATCTTGTAATCCTCTAAAGCCGTCTGATCCTTGCCTCCTCAACCTTAAAGCAAGCTTCCTTTTTTCTCTTGACGAGATGTTCCACATCCCTTATCACCCAAGGTTCTTTCAAACTACCATCCCTTCCTCGCGTCAGTGTAACAAACCTGTCCAGCACTATTGGGTGCTTGCTAAACAACCTCCACATTTCTGTTTTGCATTTCCCTGAGAAAATCTGTTCCCAAGTTAGGCCCCCCAGTTTCTGCCTAACAGCATTGTAATTTGCCCTCCCAAAATTAAATACTTTCCTATACTATCTACTCCTATCCCTCCCTAAGAGAATAGTAAAGGTCACGGAGTTGTGATCACTACCACCAAAATGTTCTCCCACCAAGAGATTTGACACATGGCATGGTTCATTGCCAAGCGCCAAATCCAATATGGCCTCCCCTCTAGTCAGCCAATGTACATATTGCGGCAGCTGACAAACTGCTCCATCCAAATTATTTGAATTAAGTAGGTTCCAATGAACATTAGGAAAGTTAAAGTCATCCATGACAACAACCCTGTTCTTCTACACATTTCCAAACTCTGCCTCCCAATCTGTTCCTCAGTGTCTTTATTGCTATTGGGGGGGCCTGTTAAAATCTCCTAATAAATGGACTGCCCCTTTTCGGTTTCTGACTTCCACCCATAAGAACTCTGCAGTCAAACCCTCTTCAACGATCTCCCTTTCTGCAGCTGCGATACTATCACTGATTACCAATGCCAGTCCTCCAAACCTTCTCCCCTATTCTTATGGTTTTATTACTCTCACCGCCACCTTCTCAAGGGCAACTAGGGTTGGGCAATAAACGGTCTAGTCAGTAATGAAAAAGAATGAAGCTTTGAACTCATTATAATGTTTCTGGCTTTCTACAAGTTAAATGACCTGTTGAGTGTTTCCAGCACTGTTTCAGAATTATCTGTAAATCTTTGATTATACAATTCTTTGCAGACTAAATCTGGCATTCAAATCTATGGAACAGCATACTCCTGTACTAAGGAGGTGAAATAGTAAACAGCATTCTCACCTGGGGATAACCTTGATGGTGTCATCTTTGAAGGAATGTTTTCATGCACATCTGGAACCTTGAGGGAATTCAAGACATCAAAAGGAGACAAAAACACCATGCACTGCATTCAAAATAGCTTGCAAATTATAGATATTTAAGATGCAATTAACTAAAAGATAAGCACTAAGAAGAATGTCAGTAGTCTCAGAACCTCTGATCTGACCAAATAAAAGCAAATTACTGCGGATGTTGGAATCTGAAACCAAAAGAGAAAATGCTGGAAAATCTGTTAGACTCGAAACGTCAGCTCTTTTCTCTCCTTACAGATGCTGCCAGACCTGCTGAGATTTTCCAGCATTTTCTGATCTGACCAAATTGTTTTCCTGTGTTCATCCAAGTACAATTCTTCCACTTTATAATACTTATGTGTTGATTATATCAAACTCAAACAATGTTTAGAAACTCATTTTTCAGAGCACTAAATATTTAAGAGGTTTATTTTTTGCACTTATTTCCAATCAGGCATTATTATAACGAGTTATGCTATTCTCAATTCACTTTGCTCTTCAACTCTTCTTTTGAATCATTCTACTTATTGGATAATCTTTGCAGTATTTTCCCCACAAGATGTATTTTAGATTATCCAAGAGCTTTGCTTCACGGAGTAGTTTGTAGATGGTTTGACAGTTAACTGTAACTGAATGAGATGTTCATTGTTCTTCTTTTAACTTCTCTTTACTCATCTCAAATGCAACTAAAACGGTTTTGTTTATGCTTCGGTACTAGTGTGTTATAGCCAGATATTGTTATTCTTTTTAGCTCATTGGACCAAAGGTATGGTGTTGATTCTTACATTGAATGAGAGTTATTCGCACTGTTGATCAGAGGGGTGTCAGGAAGATCATGCCATTGCAGCTGTACTGCTGCACAGTCGCAGGTTATTTGTCCATCTGGAAGAACTGGCTAGTGCATTGAGTATAGGAGTTGGGATTTCATTTTGAAGCTGTATGGGACATTGGTTAGGCTACTTTTGGAATACTGTGTTCAATTCTGGTTTCCCTTCTATAGGAAGGATGTTGTGAAACTTTAGAGTTCAGAACAGATTTACAAGGATGTTGCTAATGAGAATTTGAGCTACAGGGACAGGCTGAATTGACTGGGGCTATTTTTCCTAGAGTATCAGAAGCCGAGGGGTAACCTTATAAAGGTTTATAAAATCATGGGGGCACAGATAGGGTAAACAGACAAAATATTTTCCCGGGGGGGGGGGGAAACTGGAGGTCACCGGTTTAAGGTGAGAAGGGAAAGATTTAAAAGAGATTTAAGGGGCAACTTTGTCATGCTGAAGGTGGTGTATGTATGGAATGATCTGCTGCAGGAAGTGGAAGTGGCTGGTACAATTACAACATTTAAAAGGCATCTGGATGGGTATATGAATAGGAGGGATATGGCCCAAATGCTGACAAATGGGACTGGACTAATTTAGAATTTCCAGTCTGCATGAACTGGTCAGACCAAAGGGTCCGTTTCCCTGCTGCATTTTTAAGTCTTCAAGCATACTTAACTTTTTTTCAAATGTTGAAAGGAAAACGCCTTCGATTAGTATAAGGAAATGCACTCCTTTCAGTTCTGTTATACCTCAAATAACTAAGATTTTTGCTCCCCTCAACCATTCCTACACTTGGCAGTGTTCAAAGTGCAGTACAGTATTAACTAATGCAGTGCTAAGAAATTGATGCAAAGAAAATGCTTTTTAGTCAATGGATTACAGAGAGTTACATTTTCATCAGTCTAATCAATGTGGGAGCGGCTGGCGATTGGGCTAGTGTATCACATTCCCTTTTAGAAAGCCCAGTAAAGTCCTGTGCTCCTATACCAAATCAGTGTTTCATAAAAGGACAGCAAAAACTATGGTAGCTGAATTTTAATTAGCTTAAATCAACTCAGGAGCTCATGACAATCATTTTATGTAATAAAACTTTCTGATGTGGAATGATATAACTCCACAAAAACTATGCCTCACATACATATCGTCCCATTTATAGTAAATACTGTGGGACCTGCAATTTTGCTTTATTTGAAGTTTCTAGCAGGTGTTGTCCCTTACCACACCTCTTTTGACTTTACTCTGAAAATTAAGAAAAGGTGTACAAGTTAACCATGTTGATTCAAACAGAGAGAAAGCTACATTTACTGTAGAATCACAAGCGTTTAAGAGGAGTAAGCTTAATGCAGAATCCACAAATGTGGTCTGCAAACATGATTAATTACATCAAAAGTACATTCAAAATTTCAACCTACTCACATTATGAACAGGGGTTACTCGTTTCACTTTCAGCTCTCCTGTCTGGATGGCGGATTGGTCTTTCTCACTAGCCACTAATGTCGTATCAGAGATAGACTGATAACCAATTAACTGTGCACCTTGGACTGGAGGCCCATACTCAGGAGGGTGGTAAGGAGACTGCAAGGGAATGGCAGGTCGAATGGGCTCCCCAAGCTGCAAAGCATTAGTGATTAATCCAGTGGAATGATCCTTGGAAGGCAAATTATCAACAGATCCTTTAAAAAAAAAAAGATGTTATTTTAAAACAGTCTAGTATAAAAGATGGCCAGTGACCGTTTAAATGCACTACATTTGGAATATTTGTTAGAAATGGCAAAACGGTAAACTGTAATTCTCCCTAGTTTTTGAATGGAATATTCAAATAGTTCATCAGGAAAAATTATAATATGCAATATTGAGCCTTGTCATGGTCTTTCAAAACCAAATCTTTATCAGTGTCAGATATAGAGGATGGACATTTTCAGCAAAGTCACAGGTACAGATTGAAATGTATAGTCTTCATGAATCATCCAGACATCCTATATTAGGCTTAATAGTAACACTAATGTTTTAGTTTGAGCTTCCACATGAGGTTTTGTTAATGCTGGCAATCAGGGATGCCTGCTGCATTGGATTACTGGTCTAGATCCCCAAGTTAATCCATCAACAGCACAACAGTTGAGGAAATTTAAAAAAAAAAGTTTGTAATGAACGGTTCAGGCAAATTGCTCACAATGCCACCGAGTCTTGAACCACATCTTAATAATATAGGTTATTACTTTAGCTTCTGAGAAGACCACACTTGTTTTTGCTCTGGCTTGCTATTTCTGCATTTCAGAGAAGTTGAGAGTTATCTAGATTGTGAAATTAGATATTATTGTACAATTGCAAAATCAAAAGTCAAAATAAAAAAAAGTTTTAAATTAGGTCAAGTAACTTCAATAGTAAAAAGCAGAGAATCAACTTTTGTGAAACACACATCATGCTGCCTTAGGTCTCACACAAAAGAATTTGATCCACTGCAAATGAGTTCAAGTGATGAGCATATTTAGTTTTTATTTCACGGGGTAGAGGGCAGGTGGAATAAACAGAGCTGATGCTTCAGAGCAATGACCTTTCTTCAGAATGGAAAAAATTTAGAGGTGTTCCTTTTGAATTGCACCATTTTATACTTTAATCCTTGCTTCCCTTTGCCACTACTTCCAAGCTCTGTACTCGCCTTAAAAAGTTCACTGCATCTTTTTCCTATTTTATTACAAAACCGTTGACCTGAAATATCATCTCTTTCCACAACTGTTTGTTGCTAGTATTTTCCTATCATATCACCATTTTTAATTTATTCATGGGATGTAAGCATCACAGGCTAGACTAGCACTTATTGTCCAGAGGGTAGTTAAGAGTCAAACACATTGCTATGGATCTGGAGTCACGTGTAGGCCAGAACAGGTAAGGATGGCAGTCTCCTAAAAGGACTTAATGAAATGGGTTTTTCTAACAAATCAACCACAGTTTCATGGTTATCATTCTATAATTTTACTGAATTCTATTCAGCCATCTGCCATGGTGGAATTTGAATCTAGGTACCCATAAGTTTACCTGGATTAATTGTTTAGTAAATAATACCACTAGGCCAACATCTCCCCATTACTCAGAAGACAAGGGATCAGGTTGCAGAGTAGGGGGGGAAAAAAAATTGAGGCAGTCCTGGGATTCAAATTCAGAAGCTCCTCGTCAAAAACAATTACAGCAGTATCCCAGTAGGCATAGTTATTTATAAAAGAAAATCCAAGTTCCTCACCCAGCTAGACGGCACCATTTATAAACAAACATTATATTTTCACTTACTTCCTGGTTTCATCATTTTTTCTCCATTAGTGTCAGGTACAGGTGCAGAACCAAGAGGAAAGCAGCAAAATCCATTTTGTCCTTGGTCCAATATTTCTAACTTTTGTTCTGACTGCTTGACAATTTGATAATATTCAGACAGGTCTCAAGAAAGCAAAAAAGACAGACAATCCTTAAAAAAAAGGTCAAATACAAATTAAAACAACTTTAAATTGCATTAGAAGGCCCTAATAAAAACGTAGTAATGGACACAGGAGGAGCAATTTTTAAAATATTAATGTGATAAAGCATACAGCAAAACTAATGTAACCACAGACCACAATACTGGTGTCTTATTGAAAGAGAATCAGCAATTACCTGCATTCTTTCTGTGGCTGTATGTACAAGCAGATTCACCAAGTCGGATGAGCTCATTGGTGGATTCAGATCCTGCTCCATTCCAGGTAGTAGCAGAAGATGATGAACTAGGCCAGTTTAAAAAAAATCATTTTTGAAATGCGTGAAAAATCAGATTATAGTTTATAATTACATGCAAGTTTTGACAAACAGTTTAAAAAAAAAATTGGCCAAGCTCAAGAATGTTAATAGGCACAACTGCAAAGAAAAGGTTTTATTTCGATTATCACATATGTAGAACTCAAATTGTTCCCATCAATGTTTTGAAATGTTATCATCATGACAGTGTTACAACATAGGACTGCTTTGTAGTTAGTTTTAAATTCAGTTTCTCTTTCTCCCCCCTCTCCAAATTCTTTCATTCATCGGACGTGGGCACCATTGGCTCAGTCAGCTTTTATTACCCATCCCCAATTATCCTGAAGGTGGTTCAGCGAGCTGCCTTGTTGAACAGAAGTCATCTTTGGAATCAGTTTTGAACAAGAAAGCAGCACGAGTTTGACCCAGCACTAGAGATCACTCATAATAAACAAAGAACTAATGATGTCACAACAAAAAACAGAAATTGTTGGCAAAACTCAGCAGGCGAAAGCAGAGTTAATGTGGAGTCTGTTACTCCTCAGACTTTCAAGCACTAATAATGTCAGGATGGTGTATAGTTTGGGTGGGAACTTGAAGATATAGTTCTACCCCAAAGCTATTGCCTCACTTTTCCAGGTGGCAGAGTTTGCAGGTTTGGACTGCGACTTGGTGATTTGACTAACTACATTTTGCAGACGCTACATATTGCTGCCACTATGCAATAGAGAAGGGAGTAAATGTTGAATGTGGACAATAGGGTGCCAATCAAGCAATTTAGTCCTTGATGGCATGGAGTTAGACGATTGTTGTTGAAGCTGCACTCATTCACGCAGGTGGAGCGTGTGTTATGGACCAGACCAAACCTAACCTCCTCAAAAATATATTACGAAGCTGGATTAGACTGAGATTTTCTCTTTTTTTCAAAGAAAGAAAAAAGGGAAATTATAAAGCATTGTGTTCCAGATGTAATTCAATTAGTCAAATTACCAGCCTTGAAGAAAAACACTATTTTTATTATAGTGTAAGCATACTAAAAGAAAGAATTGGAACAACAACTCTGCTGGAAACTTAACAGAATATTAGATTATTTAACTAATAAACAGTAACTGTTCCAATACAGTACCATCCCATAAACACACCCTTGGCAGAGGCAAATTCAGTAAAATAGATTGTCTCACAGGCAATGTTTCTCCAGTCCAGGAGCAAAGACCATCAACAGAAAACTCTGGCAGAGTGAGCGGGAAAGAGAACACGGACGGGAGAGCAGCAGGAAATATACAGCAGCTTCCAAACCCCAACAGCTACTGAAAGTTAAACTAAAATCCTGGTTCTGTTGCTTTAATTGTTCCAACTTTAAAAAAAACAACCAAGGCCTCACAAGCTGTTTATTTTATTGGCTTGGAACAGACCACCCAATACCAGAGTCAACCTCCCTTCATAAAACAAAAATAAGGACAAAACAGATCTCTTAAAACCATAGTACCATCATAAGTGTATCCCAACATATTCATGACTTATGCCTTCTGGACAAAGTTACTTCCAGAAATCCCAGCCTCTGATGTAGTCACAGTATTTAGATGCATATTAGTGGTTCATGCGGTTTATTTTGATGGAAATTTTCTCTTGCAGCCAGATAACTATATATGCAATAATAAGGCCTGAGGCACCTTTTAACAACCATATTCAAAATCACTGTTCAAGAGGTACCATCTCCATTATTTTTGTTAAAAAATTAAAAACTTTGACAAAACACAGCAGTCAGTTTGGAAAATAGCCAACATCATTAAACTTAAAAGAATAACTGAGATAGGATTGTAGGCCAGAAGTCCTCCTGTCGCCCTTTCGCATAATGCTATAAAAATCTTTCACATCCAACTGAATAGGTAGGCTGGGGGAAGTTGTGCAGCCACATCAAGTCAGTCCTTTTAAATTATACAAGTGAGTTTATAAACATTAAAGGGGCCATGCATCTAAATAAATCACCTTTTTTTTTTACAAGAGGAGGGTCACCTTAATATGCAATTTACAAAACGATCCGACAACATAGCACTCACTTAGCACAGCATTTTAAGTGGCAGCGTAAGTTGCGTCCTCTTGCCTTGGAGCAGGATTTGAATTTGAGGTTTTGAACTATTCGAGAGAACACAACTGAGTCAAAGCTGATGAAGGGTCACTGGACCCAAAAAATATTAACTTATTCTCTCTATAGTCATTGCCAGACCTACTGAGATTTTCCAGAAATTTCTGTTTTTGTTTCAGACAAAGCAATTGTTGTACAAGCAAAACTTCTTGTACGGAAGTAATTAATTCAGGAAATAAAATATTACTTAGGTTCACTAAATTCAAAAAAAGATCCTACGCTTTTGATGAATGTGCTCCTGCATCAGGTACCGTCTCTTTGTATGAGTCCCTGAATTCTTCTTGAAGTACACTTCTTATTACAGATATTGCTTCATTAGACAGCAAATCAGGATCATCTATTTTAAAAATACAAGTATATTAGAGAAAAAAAAATTCAAACTAATTTTATTTACCAAAGTAAAAAGCAATTCTGTTTTTAAAAGTTCTTTCATCTTTTCCTCCTTGCCTCCTCAAAGGATTTGTCTTCATATAATAATCAGTCATAATTCAGTATGTCACGGGCGGCACGGTGGCACAGTGGTTAGCACTGCTGCCTCACAGCGCCAGAGACCCGGGTGCAATTCCCGCCTCAGGCGACTGACTGTGTGGAGTTTGCGTGGGTTTCCTCCGGGTGCTCCGGTTTCCTCCCACAGTCCAAAGATGTGCAGGTCAGGTGAATTGGCCATGCTAAATTGCCCATAGTGTTAGGTAAGGGGTAAATGTAGGGGTATGGGTGGGTTGCGCTTCGGCGGGGCGGTGTGGACTTGTTGGGCCAAAGGGCCTGTTTCCACACTGTAAGTAATCTAATCTAATCTAATGTCAATTGGTCACTATTCACGAGCCTTGAAAAGTTATCTGATTGTATGGAGAGTTATAGCGAAGGCCAATGCTTCCTCATCAAAAAAGGTACACCTCTTATGATTTAGTTAGTTAACTTACAGCAAGAACCAGGTCAAAAATTGTCCACTTCTTAAGCAAGACAGAGGCCAATTGTACCATCTCTCGTACAGTTTCAGCAGAGACCAGATACATCAGTGTAGTTTGAAGATCAGGATTTAATTTCCTGACGTGATAGTATGTGCAGGTCCGTGCTTTTGTGGCAGTGCTGTGTGTAAAATAAAAAAAAAGGAGGAAAAGGAGAAGAGAAAGAGAGCGTGCTGATGAGTCCACAATAAATAGAGCCCAAAGCATGCAGGAGAGGAAAAAGGACACTTCAGCAGACAAGAGGAGGAGGAGTAAAAATGGTCAGCCTGGGAGAATCCTGGAAATCATTAGTGGTTGACAATGGGATGCTTGTGGTAGCAGACCATGTGATGACAAAGCCTGCTCCATGGGGGTTGGGTAAGGACATGGGAGAAGGTGCTCAAGCCTTAAACTTGTTCAATTTGATACAAAGTCCAAAAGGCTGCAGGGTTGCCAAGTGGAAAGTGAGGTGCTGTTTTTCCAGCTTGTGCTGAGCTTTGCCTCATCAAGCCTGAGACAGGTGCTGCCAAGGGATCGTGCTGCTGCATTGAAGTGGCAAGCAACTGGAAGCTTGGGGTAATTTCTGCAGACAAAGTATATATTCTACAAAACGGTCATTCTGTCTGCGCTGTCTCCCCAGCATAGCAGAGAAACTGAACAGCAAATACAGTAGACTAGATTGAAGTGCAGGTAAGGTGCTGCTTCATCTGGAAAGTGTGCCTCAGGCTTTGGACAGTGAAGAGGGTGGAAGTAAATGGACAAGTGTTACACCTTCTGCATTGCAAGGGAAGGTGCATGGGAGCGTGTGGACGTGTTGGGAGTGGAGGAAGAGTGAACCAAGGTGTCCCAGAGTGAATGATCCTGTAGTAGGCAGACAAGGGAGGGGAATGAATGGTGGCATTCTGCTTGACATGGCAGAAATTGCCATTAATGATCTTTGGAGTGGATGCTGTTGAGATTGTAGGAAAGGACAAAGAGAACCCCATCAGCAGTTGAAGGAGAGATACAGTTAGGGCCAAGGTTCTGCATTGTTTGGACATAGCTGAGGGCCCTATCAATCACAGTGGTGAGGAAACCTCAGTTGAGGAAGAAGGTTGACCTTTTGGTGGCCCCCTTGTTGAAGTTTGCATCATCAGAACAGACAGAATCATAAACAGAGTTGATCCAACTTGTCCATGCCAACCAGATATCCTAAATCAACCTAGTCACATCTGCCAGCATTTGGCCCATATCCTTCCAAGCCCTTCCTATTATTTTAAATGTTGTAATTATACCAGCCACCTCCACTTCCTCTGGCAGCTCATTTGATACATGCAGCACTGCGTGAAAAAAAGTTGCCCCTTGGGTGTCTTTCAAATCTTTCCACTATGGCTTTCAATTTTGGACTCCCCACCCAGTGGAAAAGACCTAGCCTATTTACTCTAACCATGCTCCTCATGATTTCATGAGCCTCTAAAAAGGTCACCCCCACTCCCCACCTCTGATGCTGCAGGGAATACAGCACCAGCCTATTCAGCCTCTTAGTATAGCTGAAACCCTCCAAACCTGGCAATATCCTTGTTAATCTTTTCTAATCCTTTCAAGTATCAAAAAAATCCTTTCTATAGTAGGGAGATCAGAATTGCATGCTGTATTCCAAAAGTAGCCCTACCAATGTCCTGTATAGCTGCAACATGACCTCCCAGCTCCTATACTCAATGGTCTGACCGGTAAAAGGAAAGCATGCCAAATGCCTTCTTCACTGTCCTGTCCTATATCTATCTGTGACTTCATTTTCAACAAACTATGAACCTTCAAAGTTTGTGCGAAGATTTGTAGCTCGGGTGCTCGTTGTTGTGGTTCTGTTCGCCGAGCTGCAAGTTTTTGTTGCAAACGTTTTGTCCCCTGGCTAGGCGACATCCTCAGTGCTTGGGAGCCTCCTGCGAAGCGCTTCTTTGATGTTTCCTCTGGTATTTATAGTAGTCTGTCCCTGCCGCTTCCGGTTGTCAGTTTCAGCTGTCCGCTGTAGTGGTTGGTATATTGGGTCCAGGTCGATGTGTTTGTTGATGGAGTTTGTGGATGAATGCCATGCCTCTAGGAATTCCCTGGCTGTTCTCTGTCTGGCTTGCCCTATGATAGTAGTGTTGTCCCAGTCGAATTCATGTTGCTTGTTGTCTGCGTGTGTGGCTACTAAGGATAGCTGGTCGTGTCGTTTCGTGGCTAGTTGATGTTCATGTATGCGGATTATTAGCTGTCTTCCTGTTTGTCCTATATAGTGTTTTGTGTAGTCCTTGCATGGTATTTTGTACACTACATTCGTTTTGCTCATGTTGGGTATCGGGTCCTTCGTTCTGGTGAGTTGTTGTCTGAGCGTGGCTGTTGGTTTGTGTGCCGTTATGAGTCCTAGGGGTCGCAGTAGTCTGGCAGTCAGCAGTCAGCAGTCTGGCTGGATAGAAAAGCACTAGTGGTAGGGGACTCAATAGTTAGACGGATTGACAGGATATTTTGTAATCAGAAACGGGACTCCTGGAAATATGTTGCCTCCCCGGTGCCAGGGTCCAGGATGTTGCCAAATCAGGTTTACAAGATTCTTAAAGGAGAGGGTGAGCAGCCAGAAATCGCTGTACGCGTTGGCACCAATGATATAGCCAGGAAAGGGATTGAGGATCTGAGAAGTGACTACAGAGAGTTAGGTTGGAAACTGAAGAGCAGGACAAGTAGAGTAGTGATCTCAGGTTTGCTCCCGGTGCCATAAGATAGTGAGGTGAGGAACAGGCAGCAAGTACAGTTTAACACATGGCTGCGCAGCTGGTGCAGGGGGGAGGGCTTCAGATACTTAAGACCATTGGGATGCCTTCTGGGGAAGGTGGGACCCGTACATGAAGGACGGGTTGCACCTGAACTGGAGGGGCACAAATTTCCTGGGTAGGAGATTTGCTCGTGTGGTTAATGAGGGTTTAAACTAGTTTGGCAGGGGGGTAGGAACCAGAGCTAAACATCGGAGAGGGGGGTAGTTGTAGATGGGGCAGTGACAGGATGTGGTGAATCTATCAGGGAGGTTTCTCATGTGATGAAACAAAGAGACCGATTAAATTGTGTCTACTTTAAAACGCAAAGAGCGTCAGAAATAAGAGTGATGAACTTAAGAGCATAAATCAGTACTTGGGACTATGATGTTGTGGCCATAATGGAGACGTGGGTTTCACACAACCAGGAATGGTTGCTAGATATTCCAGGGCTTAGAACATTTAAAAAGAACAGGGATAGGGGAAAAAAAAAAAAAAGAGGAGGGGGTGTAGAATTGCTAATCAGGGAGTGTGTCACAACTACAGAAAGGGAGGTTGTCGAGGAAGTCATATGGGTGGAAGTTACGATCAACAAGGAAACAGCCACTTCATTGGGGTTTTCTACAGACCCCCTAATAGCAGTACGGAGATCGAAGAACTCATAGGCCAGCAGATTTTGGAAAAATGCAGATGTAGCAGGGTTGCTGTTATGGGTGACTTCAATATTGATTGGAACCTCCTTAGTGCAGATGGTTTGGATAGCGCTGTTCTTGTAAGGTGTATTCAGGAGGGTTCCCTTACTCAGGATGTAGACAGGCCAATGAGGGGACAGGCCATTTTGGATTTGGTACTCGGCAATGAGCCAGGCAAGAAGGGCCAAGATTAAAAGGAGCCTTGGATAACAAGAACTGAGGAGCTTCTCGTCAAAAGGAAGAAGGCAGCTTACGTAAGGTGGAGGAAACAAGGATCTAACAAAGCTTTGGAGGATTACAGGCTTACTAGAAAGGACCTCAAAATGGATTGAGGAGAGCTAGGAGAGGACACAAAAAAAGGCTCAGAAGGATTAGGGAGAATTTAAAGGCATTTTACTCATACGTGAGGAATAAGAGAGCGATCAGAGATAAGGTAGAGCCGGTCAGGGATAGCGTAGGGAACTTGTGTGTGGGAGTAAAAGCAGATAGGGGAAGCCTTAAATTAGTTGTTTGCTTCAGTTTTTTACTAAGGAAAGGGACCTTGTTGTGAATGAGAATTTTGAGGAGCAGGAAAACAGGCTTGAACAGATCAAGATTGAGGAAGTTGATGTGCTGGAAACTTTGGTAAACAGTAAGATTGTAAGTCTCCAGGGTCAGACCAGATTTATTGCAGGCTGCACCGGGAAGCAAGAAAGGAGGTTGCTAAGCTGCTGGCGAAGAACTTTGTTTCCTCACTCTCCACAGGAGTGTAGCGGAGGATTGGAAATAGGTGAGTGTTGTTCCTTTTTCAAGAAGGATAATAGGGAAATCCCTGGCAATTACAGACCAGTCAGTCTTATGTCTGTGGTCAGCAAAGTTTTGGAAAGAATTCTGAGGGATAGGATTTATGATTATTTGGAAAAGCATAGCATGATTAAAAGCAGTCAGCATGGCTTTGAGGGGGCAGGTCATGCCTCACAAATCTTATGAAGGAGGTGACGAGACAGGTTGACAAAGGTTTGGCAGAGGATGTGGTGTACATGGACTTCAGCAAGACATTTCACAAGGTTCCCCATGGTAGGCTCATTCATAAAGTCAGGAGATATGGGATACAGGGAGATTTGGCTATCTGGATTCAGAATTGGTTGGCTGACAGAAGGCAGAGAGTGGTTGTAGATGGAAAGTATTCTGCCTTGAGGTCAGTGGCGAGTGGTGTCCCACAGGGCTCTGTTCTTGGGCCTCTGCTCTTTGTAGTTTTTATAAATGACTATGACGAGGAGGTTGAGGGGTGGGTTAGTAAATTTGCAGATGACACAAAGATTGGAAGTGCTATTGATAGTATCGAGGGTTGTTGCAGGCTGCAACTCGACATTGACAGGATGCAGAGCTGGGTTGAGATATGGCAGATGGAGTTCAAACTAGATAAATGTGAAGTGACGCCTTTTGGAAAGTCAAACCCGAATGCTGAATGTAGGATTAAAGACAGGGTTCTTGACAGTGTGGTGGAACAGCAGGATCTTGGCTTTCAAGTGCACAGATCCCTCAAAGTTGCCACCCAAGTGGATAGCGTTGTTAAGAAAGCATATGGTGTTTTGGCTTTCATTAACAGGGGGATTGAGTTTAAGAGTCACAAGGTTTTGCTGCAGCTCTACAAAACCCTGGTAAGACCACACTTAGAATATTGTGTCAACTTCTGGTCACTCTATTACAGGAAAGATGCAGAGGCTTTGGAAAGGGTGCAAAGGTTTATCAGGATTCTGCCTGGATTGGAAGGCTTGTCTTTCGAAGAGAGGTTGACTAAGCTCAGACTTTTCTCTCTGGAGAAGAGGAGGAAGAGAGGTGCCCTGATCGAGGTGTACAAGGTATGAGAGGCATGGGTAGAATCGATAGCCAAACTCTTTTCCCCAGGAAAAGAATGACTAGCACGAGGGGTCATAGTTTTAAGATATTAGGAGAAAGGTATAGAGACGACGTCAGAGGCAGGTTCTTTACACAGAGTTGTGAACGCATGAAATGCGTTGCCAACGGTGGTTGAAGCAGAGTCATTTGGGACATTTAAGTGACTGCTGGACATGCACATGGACAGCAGTGAATTGAAGGATGTGTAGGTAGGTTATTTTATTTTATATTAGGATTAATCCTCGGTACAACATCATGGGCTGAAGGGCCTGTTCTGTGCTATCCATTTCTATGTCCTATGTTCTTTCTAGGAAACAGGGTGTGAGGATGTACAGTCAAAGTAAATATGGGAGTAAATATAGTGGATATTGATGACCAGCCTATCCCCAGAAATGGAAACAGATGTCAAAGAGGAGGAGAAGGGAGAAATCAGATGGACCAGGTAAAGCTGACAGCAGAGTAGAAAACAAAATAGATAATTTTCTCTAATCCCAGAGAGGGAGGCAGCATGGATGATGTCATTGATATACTGGAGGAAGGTGTTGGAATGGGCCAGAGAAGGACTGGAGGGAGGAATGTGGAGTACATGAAACAAAGAGACAGGCATTATTAAGGCCTATGAAGGTACCCATGCCACACCACTTTGATCTGAAGGAAATGGAAGGAGTTAAAAGAGCACTTCAGCACAGTTTGCACAATCTAAGTTTTGTTTTATTTGCAATTCTGAGACATGGACATTGCTGACTGTGTCATCCTCAATTACCCTAAAAGTTGTGGTGAGTTTTTTTGAACCTCTGCAATGCATGTGTAGGGATGTTTCCTGTAAGTACTAAGGCCAAAGTTCAAGTTCACATTTAATTTAAGTTGTGTCATAAAAAAAGTGGGTTATGATCAATGAATAAAACAATTTTCAAAGGCTAGTCAACTAGACAGCTCTTCATTCTGCTGAGTTTATTAAAATCACAACTACTCACCGTGCTGGGAGGAAGCATCGCTTATCTGTTCTGTGAGATATTCTAACAAACCATCAAAGATTTCTAACAAATTCCGTATATTTTCTTGGTCACTCTGAATAATATTCTCTCCTAAGCAAGAGGAAACAAAAAAGCATCAATTTACACAAATGCTTTGACAAATTACTTTTTTCTGTTACCCTAAATTTATGCCCATATTTCTAATACAGTAGCGCCTCGACTTACGAACTTAATCCGTTCTGGCTCCCGGTTTGCGAACCGAAAAGTTGGCGAACTGAATCAATTTTTCCCATTGTTCGAAATGCTTGGACGTAGCAACGAACGCTGTTCACAGTGCACGCGCCAAAGACGAACTGAATGAGATCACGCGTTCAAGTGCGTAGCAAAGCAGAACAATGAAACCACGTGGTCACACACTGGCTTTTTGCATTTGTACCTTGAATTTCACACATACGTTGAAACAAAATTTTACGTACAATTCTGTTCGTAAACTGATTTGTTCGTGAACGGGGTTGTTCGTATGTCGAGGTGCTACTGTACTTTGATGCAACCGAGGACAGAACGTTGCATGATCGTTTGTTTCAAATTGTTGCCAATGTTAATTTAAAAAAAGGCAGCCTGACAATCAGAAAGCAAATTCTGAACACAGCACCTCGTGAACAATAGATAAATAATCCATTGTCTGTATTCAACTAAACGTTGTGCGAACATTTTCCTCCCCACCCCCAGATTGTGTTTTCCATCGAGGTTCAAGCTTTATTTATTACTGACCAGTTATATGCGACAAGCTGATTTGCAAGTAGTCCAAAGCCAATGAATCTATCACTGCCTGTACGTTATGGACATCATCTTCCTGACTTTTGGGAGTAGCTATGTAATCTGTAATAGATTTTAAAAGTTACATGTTACAACTTCTCATTGAATACATTGCACAGCATAATAGAACTTTGAAAATCACTGTAGTACTAAACAGGATTTCACCCGAAACATCAATTCGCCTGCTCCTCGGATGCTACCTGACCTTTTCCAGCACTACACTCTCAATTTAGGATTTATTACAAATGAATTATTAATTGTGACTCACTTACCTGGGACCTTTTCACCAAGAATGGCTTCATAAAGGGCAATAAATACACCTGCATCACACTCACAAAGCTTTGTCACCCTCTGATTAATATGGCACTTGTGAAGAAGATTATTGGCAATAGTAATCCAATCTAGAATAAAGGATCAAAGTACCAAAGTTAGTGTACCCCACAAAATTTGTGTTAAGCAGTGAGACAATTAAAGTAAATAACAAAATGGCATGTATAATCTTCCACAGAAGATGAAGCTCATTGAACCAGGAGTACTTTTAAAAAAAACTGTAATGACACTTAACAGGCCAGGAGAGAGAGAGAGAGAGAACGAAAGAACGAAAGTCTGTTGGACTTCGAAGAGTGAGGTGACTTGATTGAAATATAAAATCCTGTGGCGCCTTGACAGGGCGGATGTTTGCTTTTGAGAGAGAATCTAAAACTAGGGATCACCAGTAGAGAGGAGGCGAAACTTTCTCTTCAAGGGTCATTGGAAGTTTCCTCCAAAGAGGAGGGAACAGAAACTTTGTTTAACTTTAAAAGGCTGGGATGGATAGATTCTTATTAAGCAAGGTGGTAAAAGTGGGAATGTGGAATTGATGTTCTAATCAGATTAGCGATGACCTCATTATATGATTGAGCAGGTCCAAAGGAACTGAACTGCCTAATCCTGCTTCCAATTGCAGTTCAAAAGTTCAAAATGACTGATATCCTTTGAAGCACATGTTTACATTTCCCCACTGTTGCTTTAAGAAACAGTACGTCATTGTAAAATGTTTACATCAACAATAAAGAATATATAAAATTAGATTTGTTAAGATGCACTATGACCAATTTTAAACAATTCAGTGATGGGATGTGGGGTTTGCTAGCTGGTCGAGCATATATTGTCCAACCTTCATTGTTCTTGAGAAGGTAGTGAGCCACATTGAACCACTGCAGTCCACCTAGTGTAGGTACCCCACAATTCCAATAGGGAGGAGATTCCACGTTAAATTTTCTACATAGCTTTAGCTAGTCAAAAGTACCTAAGTGGCTTACTAGCATAAAAATCTATAAACTTTAGCCAACACACCAAACCAGTGATCTTGTGTTATTTGCAATTAAAATGAAAAAGACCAGCTGTCAGGGTGCATCTAAGGGGTAAAAACAATAACTGCAGATGCTGGAAACCAGATTCTGGATCAGTGGTGCCGGAAGAGCAGAGCAATTCAGGCAGCATCCAAGGAGCAGCGAAATCGACATTTCGGGCAAAAGCCCTTCATCAGGAATAAAGGCAGAGAGCCTGAAGCGTGGAGAGATAAGCTAGGGGAGGGGAGAGAGTAGCATAGAGTACAATGGGTGAGTGGGGGAGGAGATGAAGGCGATAGGTCAGGGAGGAGAGGATAGGTGGAAAAGGAGTTAGACAGGTCGGACAAGTCTGGACAAGTCAAGGGGACAGTGCGAAGCTGGAAGTTTGAAACTAGGATGAGGTGGGGGAAGGGGAAATGAGGAAGCTGTTGAAGTCCACATTGATGCCCTGGGGTTGAAGTGTTCCGAGGCAGAAGATGAGGAGTTCTTCCTCCAGGCGTCTGGTGGTGAGGGAGCGGCAGTGAAGGAGGCCCAGGGACCTCCATGTCCTTGGAGGAGTGGGAGGGGAGTTGAAATGTTGGGCTACGGGGCGGTGTGGTTAATTGGTGCGGGTGTCTCGGAGATGTTCCCTAAAGCGCTGTGCTAGGAGGTGCCCAGTCTCCCCAATGCATCGGGAGCAACGGATACAATAAATGATATTGGTGGATGTGCAGGTAAAACTTTGATGGATGTGGAAGGCTCCTTTAGGGCCTTGGATAGAGGTGAGGGAGGAGGTGTGGGCACAGGTTTTACAGTTCCTGCGGTGGCAGGGGAAAGTGCCAGGATGAGAGGGTGGGTCATGGGGGGGCGTGGACCTGACCAGGTAGTCACGGAGGGAACAGTCTTCACGGAAGGCGGAAAAGGGGTGGGGAGGGAAATATATCCCTGGTGGTGGGGTCTTTTTGGAGGTGGCGGAAATGTCAGCGGATGATTTGGTTTATGCGAAGGTTGGTAGGGTGGAAGGTGAGCACCAGGGGCGTCTGTCCTTGTTACGATTGGATGGGTGGGGTCTGAGGGCGGAGGTGCAGGATGTGGACGAGATGCGTTGGAGGGCATCTTTAACCACGTGGGAAGGGAAATTGTGGTCTCTAAAAGGAGGAGGCCATCTGGTGTGTTCTATGGTGGAACTGGTCCTCCTGGGACCTCAAGGGTGCATCTAAGCCCAAAACACTGACAAGAGAAAATTGGCTGAAAATTGCTCTAGAACTATAGCAGGATTCTAAACTCAAAACTACCAGATTATGGAAGTCAGGTCTATGTTGGACTCAAATAAACAATCTTCCAATAGCAGACTCAACAACTTGAATCAGTGAAATTTAGACCACATTCACCTTATCCTAACTATTCCCAGTCAAATACAGGAAGTTTACTTAAAATGAGGAACACAAAAAACTGTTAGGTCTATTCAAATCAATATCTAAAGCCAAGTTAGTCATCATTTCCTCCTCATACTCTTATGCGAGAGTTCCTTACTTACTCCAAATTAGCAATTTCACCTTCACCGTAGGCAATGGTGTCTTGGACAGTTGCCTCCACAAAATAACATTCCATCACTTCATCCAAATTAATCTATTGAATCTGAACTGCTTCCAACATTAGCACGTTCTTCCTTAGATTACAGTGCCCAAAACTGTTCAATATTCCAAAATGTGGTTTGACCAGAGGCTTATACAGCCTCCGGAGTACATGCCTGTTCTGGTATTCTAGCCTTCTCTAAATGAATGCTAACATTGCATTTACCTAACTGCCACTGAACCTGCATGTTAAAGTTAGGAGTCCTAGTTAAGGATTTTTTCAAGTCCCTTTGTGCTTCAGATTTCCCAAACCTTTCCCGATTTAGGGAATACTCTTCCTTCCAAAATGTATAATCTCACATTTTCCCATATTATATTCCATTTTCCACTTTTTTACCCACTGTCCTAGCTTAAAATCCTTATGCAGTCTTCCCACTTCCTC
The DNA here is from genome assembly GCF_037043375.1 of Chiloscyllium plagiosum. Lineage (NCBI taxonomy): Eukaryota > Metazoa > Chordata > Chondrichthyes > Orectolobiformes > Hemiscylliidae > Chiloscyllium > Chiloscyllium plagiosum. Next base: position 51,644,822 of record NW_028270163.1, on the reverse strand, counting down.
ATCGCTACCTGTCCCTCCCACCTTTGGGTCACTTGCAAACTTAGCAACAATGCACTCAACTCCTTTGTCCACATCATTAATGTATAACATGAATAGTTATGGTCCCAACATTGACCCTGGCGGAACTCTTCAAATGATTAGTCATGTTCGAGGGACTAATGATTATGTTACTGTTAGGGATTTAGGTAATAAAATCTAGTTCAGCAGGAAGTGAGTCAATGTTTACATAACACTATACACAAGGACTACCAGGCAACTATCTCAAACTGGTGTTGGCAAAGCTGGAAACAAATTATCTCTCTGCCCGCAGGGTTCTTGAAATAAATCCTTGGCATGTGTTGTAGCCATCATCTCATGACAATGATCATAAATCTTTAGAAGTTGTTAATTTTGGGTCCAGCAGAACATTCTCTTGTTATTTGAGGATCTGTGCTTAGTTGTAACAAAAATAAGAACGTGTGATTTGATTTTTTAAATTTGTTACAGCATAATCGATAGAGAGCATTAGGAAAAGGATAGCAAGAGAAGTGAGACTTAGAGCCAACTAAATAATTAAAGAAGCAGAAATAAAAAAGGGGAGATGCAAGTCGAGGCAGCAATGTTCCCACAGGAATCAAAATTGAACAGTGCTTGGGCCTTTTGAGTACACTCAAATATTTTTTGAGAAAATATTTGTATTTTTGGACTCTATAGTTATAATAAAAAAGGAATATGAACAGATAGAAGAATAGGATTGTCAAACCTTTTCAAACGTTGGCAATGATCAACATTTCAATTTTACTCTTCCTCAGGGTAGGCAAATTTCAGAAAGGGTTGCCACAATCTGAATTATTCAAAGTTTAATTTTAAAAGGCAGATAATTTAGTAAATAGAAATTATTAAAAAGTACCAAACAAAACTCAAAAATAAAGCCAAACTTTGCCAAAGAATAAGCAGAGTTACAAAGAGAGGGGAGAGGGAAAAAAAAATTAGCCCCAAATCATGGTCACCAGGGGAGGTGGTAGTGACTGGGGCCAAGCACGTGTGAGGCATACACACAGCTGGCCTAGGTAGGATTCACATGAAAATGGTGGTTTTAAGTTGAGTTTTAGCATAGCATTTGCTCCTCTCATCGTGCTTTCCCTCCATCTTTTTCCTCAGCTGCACTCCCCTCTTTTCTATCTCTGTCAACCCTTACTACCCCCAATCCCTCTTCTCTTTGTCTTTCTTTGCAGCCATTTACTTCATGAAAACAATCCATGGGATTATGTAATTGAAAAACTTTCCATAAACATTACCCCAAATATTTTACACTGAAATAGGCAGTGCTCAATTTGCTTTTTATTCCTCTCCAACATTCCTCCCCTGGAAACTAATTTGTTAAAGAGTGATTTCTTTGAGTAGGGATTCCCAGCTTCCTGACTGAATGGACAAAAAGGAAGCAGTAATACAAATCAGGGCAGGAAAAACCTAATCAGTGTGCAATGTTTTTGGGAAAGACAAATTAATAGGAACGACGCAGCAGCCTGACTATCAATCCTACCCACCCCTTTTACCACCACAACCTGACACAATCGAACTCTCACTGCCTTCTCCCCATATTGCAGCACATGTCCTTCAAGCCAGAATCTCCTTGAAAGCCTCAAATTCCCAAACATGGCCCATAAAAGCACCAGCACAGCTTCCCACCTCAGGCTGTTCACAGCTTCCAGTAAAGCAAACTTCAGGCCATGTGAAATGCTTTGGCAAATTGTGCACAGTCCACAGCCCATAGATCTGGCAACTCTAAGTAGAGGACATTAAGGATATGGCAGTGTTTCAGGCCAGGCGTACTGGTACTTCACAGAAATTGTAGTAACAAAGCATAAACTGGACAATAATACTTCCATTATATCATTGGATAGGCCACTGTTGGAATATTGCATGCAATTCTGGTCTCCTTCCTATCAGAAAGATGTTGTGAAACTTGAAAGGGTTCAGAAAAGATTTACAAGGATGTTGCCAGGGTTGGAGGATCTACAGGGAGAGGCTGAACAGGCTGGGGCTGTTTTCCCTGAAGCGTCGGAGGCTGAGGGGAGACCTTGGAGGTTTACAAAATTATGTGGGGCATGGATAGGATAAATAGGCAAAGTCTTTTCCCTAGGGTCGGGGAGTCCAGAACTAGAGGGCATAGGTTTAGGGTGAGAGGGGAAGATATAAAAGAGACCTAAGGGTCAATGTTTTCAGGCAGAGGGTGGTACATGTATGGAATGAGCTGCCAGAGGATGTGGTGGAGGCTGGTACAATTGCAACATTTAAGAGGCATTTGGATGGGTATATGAATAGGAAGGGTTTGGAGGGATATGGGCTGGGTGCTGGCAGGTGGGACTGGTTGGCATGAAGGGTTTGTTTCCATGCTGTACATCTCTATGACTATGTAAATTAGTGAGATACTGCAATGGCTCAAGTCTCACATATGGAAGAAGATTGTGACTGCCATGGTTCACAATTTATTCATTAGCTATATAAAAAAGGTACATCAAAATGAAAAGCTAATTCGATTATGGTCTAGAATGCCAAGTTTTTCAATTAACCAGTTTTTTTTTCCTCAAGTGAGCATGCATTTTAGCACTTATCCTGCCTGCATGCTCAACACAACTACAAAATAATCTATTTGCAAGTCAAAACTATTCTATCTCCTTGCACATCTAGATCTGACATAAAATTGAGCATAATCCACACTCTAGTACGTAACTGGGTAAACATTAAAACTTAGTTAAAATCTTGGATTGTTAAATTTTCTTGAGTGCCTCAACTAGAATTATGCACTGTTTCACATGTCGACATCTCTCAATCAGAAACCAACCTCTATTTATAATAACTTTTAATTAATGAATTTTAGTGTCTGCCTAAAGCGATTATGTAATTAATATCTGCTTAAAAGATATACACAATAAGAATCAAGTGATTGATTAACCAATCTTTACATTTTGTAACATCCTGATGGGTCTAGCTAATTCCAATTGGACACATCCAATTGAGAAGAACTCATCTACTGGCTTCAAATATAAGCACAATTCCTGATGAAGGGCTTATGCCTGAAGTGTTAATTCTCCTGCTCCTCAGATGCTGCCTGACCTACTGTGCTTTTCCAGCACCACACTCTCGACTCTGATCTCCAGAATCTACAGTACTCACTTTTTCCTAGTGAATTTCAGAATAGACCTGATGGTGAAAATGAAAGAGCATGTTTGCTGCTTATAGTGTACCTTTTTGTACTCATTCGTGGGATGTAGGCATCACTTGCCAAGCCAGCATTTAACACCCACCTTATTTGCCCTTAAGGTGTTAGTGAGCTACCAAGCTGAACTGCTGCAGTCCATTTGTGTAGGTAGCCCCATAATGCTCCCCACAGGAGCAAGTTTACACATTGTATTCTCATAGTAGCCACATGTTCTGGTTTGATATCTGATGTTTTCTTGTCAACCTGAGCTACATTCAGAGCACTGGGAAGAAACTGCAACCAACATGTTCCAATAATGACAAAAAGGTGCGACCAACACATTCTGGGAACCCTGGAGAAGTAGAGATATATAGGATTGGGTAAAGAAAAAAAGAGGGGAGGCTTATGGCATATCCTAAGGGCACAAGCCTAGAACTTACAAGGGAAATTTCTTCAGCTAGAGGATGGTTAATCTACAGAACGCATTGCCACAGAAGGCTGTGCAGACCAAGTCATTTAGTGTAATTAAGACAGATAGGTAGCTTCTTAGTTAGTAAGGGGATCAAGAGTTAGGAGAAGGCAGGAGAATGGGGGTTGAGAAATAGATCAGCCATGATTGAATGGCAGAGCAGATTCAAGAGGCCAAGTAATCGAGTTTTTCCTCCTATATCTTATGGTCATATAGGAGACATTGAAGAGTAACCAGTCTTGAAGCAGATCCTAACCACCTAATGTACATTCATCCTCCAACATTACATTTCATTGACTGCAGTGTTCTTTGAATCTGCAATTATAGAAGTTAACACATATAAATTTGTATTTCTTCCATCTGAAGATATTTTCTGCTTACAAATTTCCACTCAGATCTCAAATCTTACATAATAGACCCACAATTAAATTAAACATTTTCTGTATTATTACAGAGGCTTTGTTGGTATTCATGCAATGATTTCCAATCAACTAAAAAGATGACAGGGTGGGCACAAGGACTAGTGATGAAAGCAACTGCATTTCTACTGTTCCTCAACAGAAAGCAGAACACTAGTTGGGGTGCAGCTAACAGGTGGAAACACATGTCAAATGTTTATGATACAAAATGTGCTTTATTCTGATTTCATTGCAGACTGGTTTAAAATAAAAGTCAATTGGCACAGAAACCCTGCAAAGTTATGATGAGATAACTATTTACAATACTCATCCTACTTTCACAGAGTTAGCGCAGAAAAGGCCCTCCCACCACAGAAGTTGCATTGACACACAAGAAACACCTGACCTTCAACCCAATCCCATTTACCAGCACTTGGCCCATAGCCTTGAACATTATGTACCAAGTGTGCATCCAGGTTCTTTTAAAAATGATTTGAGACAGTTTTCCTCTACCACCCTCCTAAGTAGTGCATTCCAGATCACCACCACCACCTGGGTAAAAAAAGGTTGACCTCAATCCCCCCCCTCCTCAAAATCCATCCCTTACGTTGAACTGGTGTCCACTCTGGCTGACTCTTCAACTAAGGAGTTTACACCAGAGTGGTGCTGGAAAAGCACAGTAGGTCTGGCAGCATCCGAGGAGCAGGAAAAAAAAACGACGTTTCAGGCAAAAGCCCTTCATCAGGAAAACAGGGTCCTCTACTTTGTTTTGTCATTTACATAAATGATTTGGATGCGAGCACAAGAGGTACAGTCAGTAAGTTTGCAGATGACACCAAAATTGGAGGTGTAGTGGACAGCGAAGAGGGATACCTCAGATTACAACAGGATCTTGACCAGATGGGCCAATGGGCTGAGAAGTGGCAGATGGAGTTTAATTCAGATAAATGCGAGGTGCTGCATTTTGGGAAAGCAAATCAGAGCAGGACGTATACACTTAATGGTAAGGTCCTAGGGAGTGTTGCTGAACAAAGAGACCTTGGAGTGCAGGTTCATAGCTCCTTGAAAGTGGAGTCGCAGGATAGTGAAGAAGGCATTTGTTATGCTTTCCTTTATTGGTCAGAGTATTGAGTACAGGAGTTGGGAGGTCATGTTGCGGCTGTACAGGACATTGGTTAGGCCACTGTTGAAATATTGCGTGCAATTCTGGTCTCCTTCCTATTGGAAAGATGTTGTGAAACTTGAAAGGGTTCAGAAAAGATTTACAAGGATGTTGCCAGGGTTGGAGGATCTGAGCTACAGGGAGGGGCTGAACAGGCTGGGGCTGTTTTCCCTGGAGCGTCGGAGGCTGGGGGAGGGGAGGGGGTGACCTTATAGAGGTTTACAAAATTATGAAGAGCATGGAAAGGATAAATAGGCAAAGCCTTTTCCCTGGGATCGGAGAGTCCAGAACTAGAGGGCATAGGTTTAGGGTGAGAGGGGAAAGATATAAGAGAGACCTAAGGGGCAACTTTTTCACACAGAGGGTGGTATGTGTATGGAATGAGCTGCCAGAGGAAGTGGTGGAGGCTGGTACAATTGCAACATTTAAGAGGCATTTGGTTGGGTATGTGAATAGGAAGGTTTGGAGGGATATGGGCTGGGTGCTGGCAGGTGGGACTAGATTGGGTTGGGATATCTGTTCGGCATTGATGGGTTGGATTGAAGGGTCTGTTTCCATGCTGTACATCTCTATGACTCTGAGTTCCTCCTTATCCACACTGTCCACGCCTCTCAACCTCATACACCGCAATCAGATTACCCTTCAATCTTCTCTGTTTCAACAAAAACAAAGTAGACAAGCAGGAGGCTGGAAGAACACAGCAAGCCAGGCAGCATCAGGTGGTGGAGAAGTTGATCTTTTGGGTATAACTTAATTCCAGCACCTACACCTCAAATTTTCCACCCTAGGGGGCATCCTGGTAAGTCTCCTCTGCACTCCTTCCTGTAATTGGTAATCAGAACACCAGCTGTGATCTCAAAAGTTCTAAACAACTCCAACTTGACTTGCCTTCTTGTCTTTATCAATCAAAGCATAGATTATACAAGTGTCCCATGTGCCTTTTTCATCACGCTTACATACCCATCCACCTTCAAAAGAGCTACAAGCACTCCAAAGTCACTTTATTCTACAGAAATTCCTTACCATCTGATCAAACAAATTTATAGGAACACTATTTAAACAGACTTTTTTTTTTAAACAAAATATAAACTAATACTGACAATTATCTATTAAAGCAGGTCTGGATAATACCAGCATTCTCAGGTTCAATATTTCACAAGAGGACATAATGGCAATTTGTTACAACATATAGAAAGAAAATAATTTGGAGGTCCATTATAGATAACTAAAAGAAGTACCTTTGCCCCTATTAGACATAACCAGGGTCAGTAATAAAGTCGCAGGGATGGAACAGTAATGGAAGCATTTGAAAGAATCATTGGAAACTGAGCTTAGGTAGAACATGCTGCGCCACAAATCAACCCGGAAGACGCAATACTTCATTCACTTTAGGCGAAGGGAAGAGGGAGTAAAACCAATAGATTCCATTTTATGACGACTAATGGCTTCAACCCTCTCAAAGTAATAAGTTGTTTCGGACATTACACGAATCATAGTAAACGCATTAAAACTGCGGGGTCAGGCTGAGACAAGAGACTTTGCGGGAACTGAGAGAAAACATCGCTTGAAGAATAAGACGCAACAAATTGCAATTTTGTATCGGACTAGCAATCGCATTAACTAATAGCATAAGAGTCATTGGACTCGAAGTGCTACCAGACCGGAGTTTCGCCAGTAGCTTCAGTTTTAATTAATAATACGTTCGAAGGCAACCTCCCCGATCATTATGTTAACAGATAACAGGCGCCTCTAAACAAGTTCCGGGTTACCTTGACACTGTGGGCTAGGTGAAGAAGCTCAAATTTGATATAAAAATGACCACCACACAAATATTTTATATTATAGTATATTAAACGAAGGCCTTTCCTAATGGAGGGGTAGACTATAGCTAAAAACATGACTATGGAGGTAGAAACGAAGTGATTTCTTGGTTGACATAACTCAATCATTTCACACAAAATAAGTACGATGACAGGTAAAAGGCATTGCAGTAGACTTCATTAAAATCGAAACACTAGGAAAGTTTGTTGGGAAAGTTGTCAGCGCGGCTGCTGGCCTACAACTGAAGGCGAATCGACAGCGACCGACCTCTCTCGTCCTGAGCCTCCATCTCCAGCGATACGGAACAGAAACTCTCCCTCCTTCGAAGAGATGTATAATGATTACCAAGGAAGAATCACCAATAGCTTAAGCTAGTCAAAGTTATATTTAATCAGTTTGTTGTCAGCTCGCTACCATATCCCCTGGACACTCGTACATTTAAACCGTCTCCAGCCGCCCATTGGCTCCGTCCATGACGTCACCAACCGCCCACCCGCGGAACTATGTCACAGCTCCAAGCACCGCCCTCCAACACCCGTCTTTTTGTTTTTAAAGTTTTTTTTAAAAATCACGAATACATGTTTCCCCCACCTCGTTCAGAAACAGCGAGCGTGTGAATAATTATTATTTAATCATCGTCCTTCATGTTTGCGCCGCTCCTTCGTTACCGTTTGATTGACGTCACGCAGTCGCCATGGGGAAGAAAGAGCTCCCCCTCTTCGATCATTCGTAACCATCCGCGAGGCAAAGTAGACCCTGTCAAATCGAAGATGGGGCGATGAAGTTTGGTTTTAAAAAAAACACCCCGCCGCCGGAAGTCTGGGACAATTTGATTCCTTATTAGTGGGATAAGGGTGAGGGAAGTGGCAAAGGGGTTTGGAGGTATTTGGGTCGAGGAGCAGCTACGTGGATTTGAATTGCGGAGGAATATGCGGAATAAGTTCCGGGCTCTCCCTTTGCCGGCTTTGACTAAAGGCGGACAAGGAACCGGCATTTTAGCTTCAGGTTCCAGCCGGCTTCCTTCTTTTCGCCCCTTCACTCGCTCAGCTCCACATCGAGCGTCAAGTATCTCGGTTGCTGCCTTCTTCGCCGCTTTTTCGTGATGCCTGGTTACGATAGAGGTGATCGCAGTCGGGAGCGTGGCGGGTGAGTTTGTAATTTTCTTTCGAAAAATGCATGTTCGATTCTTGTTAAGCTTCAGATTTTTTTTTTAAAAAAGAAGCCGGTTCCGTTCTGGAGGCTGAGAAGAAGCTGGTGCCACGCGGTCCGATTGAACAAAATCCTAGCTGGCCTGTGGACCGTAATTTTACCAAAAAGAATTCGTAGAGGAAATTGAGATTTTCTTTGGGGAGGGGGGCTCAAGTCACTTAAATATTCGTCCAACTTTCCATTTATTTGTCTTGCCGGGGTCTGTTGTTTATCCCTATATTTCGATGTTCCACTTGACCTCGTGTTGCAGGTTTCTTCCTTGTACTATATCTAAAATGGCCGGGAGATGCTGTTTTATGGTGGTGATGGTGGGGTGGGTGCAAAGTCGATCGGTGGGTGTTAAAGATATCTAGTGAAGAGCTTACGGAGTCCTCTATGTCTAGAGGCTTTATTTCTTAAAAAAAAAACACATCGGCCGTCTACGGTCGCTTTTCCTTATTTAAGAAAACGTAAGTTTTTTTTTGTTAACCCCTTCCAAAATCAATATTCCAGATTCGGTTCGGGTGGCCCTCGCTTCGGCGGTAGCAGGAACGCGCCTCCTCCCGGTAGGAAATTCGGGCAGCCGGGGGAGAAGCTGAGGAAAAGAAAATGGGACCTGGACGAGCTGCCCAAATTCGAGAAGAACTTCTACGTCGAGCACGTAGATGTGATGAACCGACCTGTGGTAGGACTGGCTGGCATTCTCTCTTTTTCTCCTCTATTCCTAAACCTCTGTATATTGCATGTGTGGTGAGATATAGTCGAAAATTAAATAGTGTTAGTCCCCGAAAAAAATGGCAGCTCTTTCATTTGAAAGTTCACTTTCCTTTCAGGGAGACAATAAAGGAAACGAAGTTTGACTTGGCAAAGGTGGTAGAGGATGTTGGGATGACGGTTGTAGCTGATGGGTTATTCTTAAGTGGGCCGATGATTCATTCTTATTAGTCACGAAAGGGCCATCTTTCCCCACCCACTGAAATATTTATGACTGCTGAACAGATAACAGTAGGTGCAGTTTATTCTTAGCTAATGTTTGGCATCCCCCTGGTGGACATATAATCTAACAGGCAAGGGAGAATTATAGACATTTATCTTTCATTTTTAAATGAGGAAGTATTACTCAGTGCTGATGGTTCTTGTACTTGTTTCAATAAGTTAAACTTGGACTGATTAGTACATCTGAGAAAGTAAGCTTTTATGCCTATCAAGTTTTCAGTTTTCCCATTGTAGATATGTAACTGATTATGTATTTTAAGCTGTGAATTGATACTATGGGGGCTATATCACAACGGATGACCAATTAGAAACAGAAACTAATTACTGGAAAAACTCTGCAGGTCTGGCAGCATTTATGGAGAGAAATAATATTTTGGCCCCAGTGACCCTCCTTCAGACCAATCTGAAGTTTTTTTTCACGGTTTGTTTTTGTTTGACTGCCAGCCGCTAGTTATCTTGGTTTGTTTTTTTTTTAGATTAGATTACTTAGTGTGGAAACAGGCCCTTCGGCCCAACAAGTCCACACCGACCCGCCAAATCGCAACCCACCCATTACCCTACATTTACCCCTTTTACCTAACACTACGGGCAATTTAGCATAGCCAATTCACCTGACCTGCACATCTTTGGAGTGTGGGAGGAAACCGGAGCACCTGGAGGAAACCCACGCAGACACGGGGAGAATGTGCAAACTCCACACAGTCAGGTGCCTGAGTCGGGAATTGGACCCGGATCTCTGTCACTGTGAGGCAGCAGTGCTAACCACTGCCACCGTGCTGCCTGTTTTTATGGCAGCTTGGAACACTCCTGTAATTGGGTTGAGGTTAGGTAGATGAATGTTAATTTAATTTTAAATTTGATCTGATACTATTGTTTGTTATTGCAGCAAGAAATTGAACAATATAGAAGAAGCAAAGAAATCACAGTAAAAGGACTTGGTTGCCCTAAACCAGTTTTCAACTTTGTTGAAGCAAGTTTTCCAAGTAAGTATGGAATAAAAGTGCACTAGAGCACCTATGACTGTACATTTCAATTTTTAACTTTTTATTACAAGTGACCTGATTGCAATGAAACTACTTTTTTTGAGGTAAAGTTGTACTCTGGTTGTTATAACATCAAGAGTTGTACAGCAGGGAAACACACTTCAGTCCAACCAGTCCATGCTGACCATGTTCCCAAACTAAACTAGTCTACCTGACTGTGCATGGTCCATATCCTTCAATCTTCCCTATTCATTAACTTGCTCAGTTATTAAAATGGGGAGACTTCAGAAGATTTACCAGGAATGGAAGGTTTGAAATATAAAATTGAAAAGGCTGTGACTTATTTCACTGGATCCTAGAGGTTAGCAGAGGCATATTTTAAAGTGAGAAGAACTTTTCCAAAGGACATGAGGGGCAACCTTTTTGGGGGAAAAAAACAAGATTGGTTTGTATGTGGAATGAATTGCTAGAGGAAATGGATGTAGGTACAGTTACAACATCTAAAAGGCATTTGGATAATTGAGCCTTTATTGTCACATACACTCAACGAGTATAGTGAAAGTTTATACTATACTCGTGTATGTGACAAAGGATCATTCAAATGTTATCCAAATGTCTTTTAAATATTGTAACTGTACCTACATTCACCATTTCCTCTAGCAATTCATCATTGTTTTTCAAAAATTATTTAATTTTTCTCTTTTAAAAAATATGCCTACTCCCCATCCTAGGTTTGTGGGGAGAGGGAAATGAAGTCCCAACCTTTCCAGCCTATTTTTACATCTCCAAATCTTCCATTCCTGACCCCTTTTGTGTGTGAAACTGCAGAGTTCAGAATTATCCTTTCTTTAACAGGGTGGCCAGAACTGTTCAGATGAGGCCTCAATGTCCAGTATGATTCCAATGTGAATTCCTAACTCAAAGGTCTAAGCAATGATGGCAAGCATGCTAAATGCTGCCTTGACCACCTGGCTACATGTGAATCAAATTTCAAGGAACTATGTATCTGAACCCCTAGGTCTTCTACAACACTGCCCCGGATGTATAATTCCTGTTTATTTTTACCAGTTAGCAATACCTCCAGTTTATCTGGATTAAATTCTATCTGCCACTCCTTGACCCAATTGATTTAAGGTCTCTTTATAATCTTGGATAGTCTTTCACTTTCCATAATACCACCAATTTTGGTGTCACTTCAAACTTACTAGTCTGTAGTTTGCGATGCACTTTTTTTTTTCCTTGCATAAAATCATGCTGACTATCCCTAACCCATCTTAAACAATGACACTATTAGCCACCCCCCATGCTCTGATACTTCACCTTTTTATAGATGACACAAATATTTCTGTTAGTGGGCCTGTCATTTCCTTCCTGTATTCTACTTTATATTGTGCCTTTTATACAAAATGCTATTAGATGTGATTCAGGCTGATTGTGAATTCCTCAAGTTGAGTTGCTTGCAGCACTGAACTCTAGTAAGGAATGACTGTCGTGGCTGATTGAGAAATTTCTGGGGCATGGTATATTGGTTTTCTTAATCTGTTGTGATCATTCTCTTGGAAATTTTTCTGATTCACTTGAATATCAGGATATTGAGAATGCAAGCCAGCTCACCAAGACGGTTAAGAAAACTGACAACTTTACTATGTATATTGGAGTAATGTAGGGAATGGCAGGAGGACCGGAAACACTAAGCTGTACCAGAACTTCTGAGTTGCCTGAAACTAGCTAATAAGTTATGTCATCGTCACAGTTCAGTTCCAAAGGACAATGAGAACAGCTCAATGTTCACATCTGTCCTGTCAACTAAGTAACTTGGACAACGATCAGTATTTGAAGATCTTCTCTGTTCTTTAGAGCCAATAGAAAATTTACTGTTAATGGCAAAGTGGAAACATTTTTTTACTAGGGTTAGTTAACATGTTTTACATTTTAAATTTTTTTTTTTCTGCTTCTATAGCCTATGTTTTGGATGTTCTCATGCAGCAGAATTTCACAGAACCAACTGCTATTCAAGCTCAAGGTTGGCCTGTTGCACTTAGTGGCAAAGATATGGTTGGAATTGCCCAGACTGGATCTGGTAAAACATTAGCTGTAAGTAATACTTTTGTGCCCTGTCAACTTGTGTTTTTGATTTCTTATTCAAGTCTAGTATTTAACATGTCCCACATCCCTCTGTTCTCCTCCCTTGTCTCTTAAAAACAAGCGTTCTCAGAATGCTGGTCAATGTTTTATGTGTCAGATTACTTGATCTATTCTCATTGTTTTAAGGGTCATAGTGTACTAATGAGGAAGCTTTGTAACTTGTATAATGACTACATGTCTCCTTTTACAACCAAAGTACGTGTGAAGTGTAGAAAATGCAACAGCCAGTCTCATCATAGTGTGCTCACAAAGTAATACCATGTGATAGAATCTTTTTTAAAGACACTGATTATCCACTGGCAGGATACAGAATTGGCCAGGACCTGAAATCCAATCTTAAATAGTTAGTGGCTTCTCGTGCAATGTCTCTTGTTAAGTAGAAGTTTTATTTTCTAACTTTTTTGTCAGGTACAGTAACTTAGGTTGCAAATTGCATATCTGTGGAATTCAACACTCAACCATTTTGCACCCTTGCATTCATGGTTTTCAATATGTAGAAATTTGTTTTTCAATTTGAACAGTTAATGACTGAGCCTCCAATGTAGTCTTCCTAAAATTGACCAGCCTCTTTATTCTGAGTCTCTGGTTCTAGTACCCACCGAAAACTAGAAGGGGATGGCTGAGAATGTCTTGCGTAACTACTTTTACCCTGACTAACCAGTTATTAGTTAATTATATTGCTGAACACACTGACTCAGTATAATATTGAATCCTGCCAATTGTAATTTCTTTTGTAGTATTTGCTGCCTGCCATTGTCCACATAAATCATCAACCTTTCCTGGAACGTGGAGATGGTCCCATAGTAAGTTCTTGAATTTCAAGTGTATTTCTTGTATTACAAGGATTGCTGGGAAATATAATCAAAAGCTAAAATTTAAAAACTTGCTTTTTCTTTAGTGTTTGGTCCTGGCGCCAACCAGAGAACTAGCTCAGCAAGTACAGCATGTGGCACATGATTATGGAAGAGCATCCCGTCTAAAATCAACATGTATTTATGGAGGTGCACCAAAGGGTCCGCAGATTCGGGACCTTGAACGAGGTATATTTGCTTTGATTTTAATATTATAAACTACACTTCTCCATTATCAGTCAAACATTGATTTGGAATAACATCTGTGCTATAGGTGTGGAAATCTGTATTGCAACACCTGGTAGATTGATTGACTTTCTGGAAGCTGGTAAAACAAATCTAAGGAGATGTACATATCTGGTATTGGATGAGGCTGATCGCATGCTTGATATGGGTTTTGAACCACAGATCAGGAAAATTGTTGAGCAAATCAGGGTAAGTGACTTTTCCTTAACACCCCCACTTAGATAACTTTGCAAATAATTTTAAAATGTCTGACAGATTAGCTTTAAAATGGCCCTGAATACATGAGCAATAAATATCTATTGCACTTTCATTGTTGACCAAGAGTGTCACTATAGAGCAAGTTCACTTCAGAAAAACTTTTTTGATATTGAGAATCTGCTAGTATAGCTGAATTTTTGTTACTGCTTTTTTTTTGTGGACTTATTTATTTTCTTTCCTCCTTAAGCCTGACAGACAGACCTTGATGTGGAGCGCAACTTGGCCCAAAGAAGTTCGACAGTTGGCTGAAGATTTCTTGAAGGAATATGTTCAGATTAATATTGGCGCTTTAGAACTTAGTGCTAATCACAACATCCTGCAGATTATTGATGTGTGCCAAGAAGTTGAGAAAGATGATAAGTAAGTGAGCTTTAGAAAATGTTTTGGATTCGTGACCGTCAGGATGACAAATCTCTGTGTTGTAGCCCTTAAGATTGTATGAGGATGTCGAAGATGTGTATTGGCAAATGTGTAGGAATTTGGAGCATTGCTTACCTTTGAACAGCCACCCAGGTGCTTTAGGAAACCATGACCTCAAAATTCAAGGAAATGGCACCCTTGGGGACGCAGCTCCTGATTTAAGGCATTACTGGATTTTCCTTCTAGTGTATCATGTAATTGCTTTCAAGTGACCTTTTTTGATAACGTCAAATAATTACCAACTAACCTGGCTTCAAAGCAAGGTTAACATTTTTTTGCACCTGTTCTTACCAGCTCATTAGAAAAACTTACAAGGCAATGAATTTGTCCATTGCTCTGCTCTGAATCATATCAGCCATTATCCTGAAACGCTCAGGTGGCCTACTCCATAACTTTGTTAGTTGGGTTTGTGATCTATCCCTCGGTGCTATGCTAGAATATTTGCATTGAGAATTGTCCTCTACCGTAGAATAGTACTACTGTACATATCTGAACAACCTAATTTACACAGCACCACACTCATTCGTAGGTATACATCTTAGCATACCCTAACTCCACAGTCTCCAATACATCTAATTAGAGTCATAGAGATGTACTGCATGGAAACAGACCCTTCGGTCCAACCCGTCCATGCCGACCAGATATCCCAACCTAATCTAGTCCCACCTGCCAGCTCCTGGTCCATATCCCTCCAATCCCTTCCTATTCATATACCCATCCAAATACCTCTCAAATGTTGCAATTGTACCAGCCTCCACCATATCCTCTGGCAGCTCATTCCATACACGTATCACCCACTGCATGAAAAAGTTGCCCCATAGGTCTTTTTTTTTATATATCTTTCCCCTCTCACCCTAAACCTATGCCCTCTAGTTCTGGACTCTCCAATCCCAGGGAAAAGACTTTGCCTATTTACCCTATCCAGGCCCCTCATTTTTATAAACCTCTATAAAGTCACCCCTCAGCCTCTGACGCTTCAGGGAAAACAGCCCCTACCTGTTCAGCCTCTCTCTATAGCTCAGATCCTCCAACCCTGGCAACATCTTTAAATCTTTTCTGAACCCTTTCAAGTTTCACAACATCTTTCCGATAGGAAGGAGACCAGAATTGCACGCAGTATTCCAACAGTGGCCTAACCAATGTCCTGTACAGCCGCAACATGACCTCCCAACTCCTGTACTGAATACTCTGACCAATAAAGGAAAGCATACCAAACGCCGCCTTCACTATCCTATCTACCTGTGACTCCACTTTCCAGGAGCTATGAACCTGCACTCCAAGGTCTCTTTGTTCAGCAACACTCCCTAGGAGCTTACCATTAAGTGTATAAGTCCTGCTAAGATTTGCTTTCCCAAATGCAATTCTTAAACGTGGAGACAAAACTGCACTCTGGTTGTGGTGTCACTGTAGCCCTCTACAATTGTTGTCATAAGGCTATTTTATTGCAAGGGAACTGCAATAGATGTCTGAAGACCAACTTGTGTTTTATCTCTGATTTGCTGTCCATGGACACTGTGTGCCATGAATATGTACAAATCCTTCTGAAGATCAACACTTACAAACTTCTCACCTTGTTCAAAGCAGCACTTTTTTCTGACCAACCCTTCCTCATGTTATAGGACCATATAACCTACATGGCTATTGTCTTTTTTTATATATCTTTGTCTAAATCTCACTAATTTAAGTGGTTATTGCTTCTACTTTTTTTTTTCTAGGCTGCTAAGGTTGATGGAGGAGATAATGAGTGAAAAAGAAAACAAAACTATCATTTTTGTAGAGACCAAACGGAGATGTGATGAGCTTACACGGCGAATGAGGAGAGATGGGTGAGTAGCCTGGTTAAATGTTGTCATACTGCTTAATAGTCCTTGCAAGATAATCAGTAACTTTAGCTAGTTTTACTCTTTTTGACAAAGTTTGACATAAAATGGAAATATGAGGAATCACAGATGCAAAACAGTTCAACAGCTTCAAACTAATGAACTGGTCCCTGCTCTACCCCTCCTTTCCTGTTGTATCATGTATTTTTCTCGTTTTTTTTTTACGCTTTTAAAACAACTCTTAAATGACTTTTTGCTGGCTTTATCTATTCTTATGCACTTTAACTGATTAGTGATGGTAGCTGTTTGCAGTCGTGGTGGATTTGAACACTCCATTTGAAGAATGTTGAGCTTTGTTAATTCTCATTTACATAAATGTTCTGTGCATGTTTTAATTTCTTGTAGATGGCCAGCAATGTGCATTCATGGTGACAAGAGTCAGCCAGAGCGTGACTGGGTTCTAAATGGTAAGTGGAGTCCCAATTTGTAACTTGTTCTCTTTTAATTTCCAGACACTTGTTGTCTTAACAATTTTTTAAATTTGTTCCCAATAGAGTTTCGGTCAGGCAAAGCACCAATCCTTATTGCCACAGATGTTGCATCTAGAGGTTTAGGTTAGTAATGCCAATTCAATTTGTTTTTTCCTCACTTTATTCAAAAATTTAAAGAAAGTATATCATTGCTTTCTTTAACATTTCTTTGCGTTTTTTTTCTAAGTTGTGTAAAGGTGCAGTCTTTGTGGCAGGGCCTAGGCATGACAGTTCGAGGACTCGAGAGGGGGAAGGAGGACTAATCGATGTGATCGGCTGGCAGCTACCCAGTCGAGTACAGAGATGCTGAGCAGAGAGAATTGTGTGCCAGTAATCTTCAAAAGGCGGAATGGTCAACATTAACCCGCCACCCTAAAATCCTGTTCTCACCCGGATGACTTGAAGCACTTGCCACTTTTTTTGTTAAATCTTTTGTTCCTTTTGTTTACTTTTATTATTCCCTATTTGTGCCCTAGTTTCATTCTCCCCTTGCCTAAATTTGTAACTTTTTTTTTCAACAAGTTGTAGTGAGCTTGCCCAAATAGCAGTGTGCTGAACAAGTGTCTAACTGTTAAACTTTGTTCAATGCTTCATGTTTATATTTTTTTGGAGAGAGCAGCATTAATATCAGTAAGATCCTCTTTCAGAAATTGGTGAGTACTGGCACAAGGTAGTGAAAGATTGGTGGATCCCAGCTTAGATAACACTAATCTAGCAGTGTAATGCCCTCATCTTTTTGAAGTTCCTCCCTCACCTAGTACATATTAGTCATGTCAGGACCTGCCAAACAGAGACATTTTCTCAAGTGAACACTGGCTTCTTAGAAGTGCTTGCCTAGACAAGATGTCAAAAGGAAAACCTGAGTAGGGAGATTTTGGGGGTATAGATGTCCATTGGGCTCTGTTTAATTGTAGTCTATTTTGGTCTTGGCAAGACGTGCAGTGTGGCCTGAATCCTGAGCTTCTCATGAATGTGTAGGAAGGACCTTGCCTGACTGTTCTAAGGTCCTGAATGGCACATGAAGAGGCAACAATGTACAAAGTGGCCCCAACTGTGTAGAAGCATCCGGATGTCACTTGATAACATGTGGGGAGTTCGCTGACTTGGGAATGGACTAGTGAATGCATACTCCCAATGGTAAGATCTCAAAGTATCTCTCTCAGATTTTGGGTTGTGTTTTTGTTTTAAGGGGAGTGTGCATTGGTTTCTCTTCCCACAGTAGTATTCCCACAGGATTTGAACTAAGGGTTGTTTTTAACACTTGCTTTACAGTCATGATGCTGCTGCTGGTTGCTCAATTGCTAACTCCTGTTTTTGATCTGACTGTTGTGGTGTGCATAATTTGCACCTGGTTTTGCAACACTGCAACACTTTACAGATGTTGAAGATGTGAAATTTGTCATCAATTATGACTACCCTAACTCCTCTGAAGACTATATTCACCGCATTGGGCGAACTGCCCGCAGTTCCAAAACTGGCACCGCTTACACGTTCTTTACTCCTGGCAACATAAAGCAAGCAAATGACCTTATCTCTGTGCTTCGTGAAGCGAATCAGGCTATCAACCCAAAGCTAATTCAGATGGTCGAAGACAGAGGATCAGGTAGGTATACCTGTTTTTTTTTTTTCAGTGAAGTAAAACTTGTGGTAAGCTACTTTAGGATTTTTAGTAACCATTTGGCTTTATGTAATGCTATTGATAAACAGTTTCTGCTTTCCAATAATCTTTTGAGCAGGGTTACGTTAATGGATGTTAAGCCAGAGTAGAAATTAGATGTGATTTACCAACAGAGGTAAGATGAGGTGTGGGGGGAGCAGAAGAGGGGAAGGTGTGGGGAACAGTGGAAAGCAAGACTCTTGTGGTGCAGTGTCCCTATTTCAAAGCCAGTAGCCCCAGGTTCATGTCCACCTGTTGTGGAGGTGTGCCTGAAAAGGCTTTTAGTAAATGTTGGGATTGGAAGATTTGTGCAGATAACTAGACCTGATTTGCAACTTGAAATAATGGCTTATGAAAATGGGAATTTAAGGCTCTGTTGAATGCTATAGTTAAACAATCTGATACAGCCTGTGGGGTCATTTGGAGAGTGATGCAAATTTATACAAACAATTCATGCTGAGTTTGAAAATCTGAAGTGTTGGTAATTGTACTCATTCTGTTTTAAACAGGTCGTTCCAGAGGTAGGGGTGGATATAAAGATGATCGCCGTGATGACAGAAGAGACAGATTCTCTAGTTCCAACAGGAGTGGGGGTTATAATGGTTTTAGAAACCGGGAGAGCATGGACAGGGTATATGGACCTGGAGGCAGGGAAAATGGTTTTAACTCTCAAAGTTATACCTCAGCTGGACAAAATGCCTTTGGTTCTGGAAAATTTGGCTCAACGAACAGCTTTGGAAGTATATCTCGGTTTGGAAATTCCTCCAGTTATCCAGGATCTGTGAACCAGGGGGCAGGTTCATTTGGCAGTCAAAGTCAAAATGGTTTCAAGGCTGTTGGTGGCAAAGTCCAGCAATTTGGAGGGAATCATTCTGGTCCAAATGCCATGCAGAGCAATGGCATTGGTCAACAGCCATCTGTGGGTGCTCAGTATCAGTATCCACCCCTGCCTTTGATGGGAATGGGTTTCCAGGCGCAGACTGGTTACCCTATGCCTCTTGCTTATGCAGGGCTGCAAAAATAATGTATTGATCTAAATGTTGAGTTTTTTCATTCTCTTTTGACTTGTACTGTACCTTTTTTTTTGTTTGAGAGGATGATAAAGTTCTTTAATATTAATACCATTGATATTCCAGGAAAGACTGCAGTGCAGCAGTAGAAATGGTGCACTTTCCCCACTATTTAATTTTTTTTATTACTTTACATTCCTTGGAAATTTTTGTTCATGGTTTTTCTAATAGAATGGCAGATTAATATTATACAAGTTTAACTTATGCATAAAGTACCACAGCATATGTAAAGATGCATGTCCTTCCAATAAGGAAGTTTGAAAGTCTTGGAGTTCTGTATGTATGTAACTGCCAATGTGTCATTTTAAATAAAAGTTCAAAAAATTCCTTGGTCTATAAGTGAGCATGAATAATACACTTTTTTTTAGTTTGTGGTTTATTAACCACAAACTGAGGTACCAACTACTCATCCAGGACAAAGTAATGTTCATGTATTATCTAATCCTGCCAGAAGTTGGATGACACCAGATTATAGTGATGTGAAAATTCACCAGATGAAGGGGCAATGCTCAAAGCATGTGTTTTCAAATAAACCTGTTGGACTAAATCCAGATTGATTTTAGATTTAGATTCCCTCCACTGTGGAAACAGGCCCTTCTGTCCTGTTGTTTGTTCTGGATATTTTAAAGACTTCTGCTGAGGCTTCCCAGACCCTTCAGCTTTTTCCATGTAAGTGAACCAGTCCCCACACTAGTTTAAAACACTATCCACAGCCTGAGTAATGTGATTTGCCAGGATTCTGGTCCCAGCATGATTCAGGTGAAGCTAGTCCCATTGGAATAGCTTCCTAATTTCCCAGTACTCTTGCCAATGTCCAATGAATTCAAACCCATTTTTCTCATGCCAATCTTCGAGCCGTGCATTTACCTCTTCAGTTTTGTCGACCATGTGCTGATTTACTCATGGCTCAGGTAATAATCTAAAGATTACTAACTTTCTGGTTCTGTTTTCTAATTTAGGCTCTAGCTGTTCATATTCCCCTGCAGAACCTCCTTCCTCTTTGTATATTATTCATACCTAATGTGGACCTCAAATAGATCTTTCCCCTTCCACTCCAAGTTCCTCTGCAGTCCAAATGAGATATCTTGAACCAAGGCACCAGGCCAGCAACACAGCCTTTGTATCTCTCTCTCCCCTGACCATACTATTTCTGACTTTCTTCCCCTTCTCTTGAATGGCTCCCTGTCCCACATTCTAGTCAAAAGATACTGGTGCCACTTGGTTTCTTCTCTGCCCTATTTTAGAAGTCTTTTTAAAAAGGTGGAAGTTTGCTAGAATTGGAATGCTGGAGTTCCACACCATTTTAACTTTGCTCTACTTATTATACCACTTTTAGTACTTGTCTACAGTTTGAGTATTTCAGTACCTGTCTCTCCTGTGTTCAGTCTTCTTGAAGTGGGCTTGCAGGGCAATCTCAAAGTTACAAGCTATGTTCAGATATTTGGCATTTAAGTTGCACTCTTAAGAGTCTTGGGGTCAGATATTATTTTGCAAGAGAGCCACTGTTTACAAATTAAATTTGATAGAAGTCCATTCAGTCCTGCTCCAGCATTCATTATGATCATGGCTGACCAACTGAGTATCCTGTACTCTTTCTTTTCCCCAATATCCTTTGATCCCTTTTAGCCAAGTGCTAAATCCAACTCCTTAGTCTTGCAAAATTTTGACCTTTTGCTATATAGCAACTTCTACAAGCTCACCACTCTGAGCAAAGACATTTCTCTTCATCTCTGTCCATCTAACCTGCTTAGTCCTATTAGAATTTTTACAGGTTTTAAATGAGAATTTCCCCCTCCATTCTTCTGAACTCGTGAATGTGGTCCTAACCAATGCAGCCTTAGCATCTCAGCCCTTTCTCAGATAAAAATCAAAACTGCACACAATATTCCAGGTGTTGTCACCAAGGTTGTGCATAACTGAAGTAAGCAGTTTTAGGTCTATACTTTATAATTTGGAAGAATGAGAGCAGATTGAATTGAGGTATATAAAATGCAAAAGGGGATTCTACACCTGTACTCCAATCCTTTTGCTTTTAAGTCCAACATACCATTTGCCACCTTTAACTCCTACTGTACCTATATGCACACCTTCAGCAACTGGTGTACAAGAACACCCAAGTCTTATTGCACATTCCCCTATCCTAATTTACAGCTATTCAGATAATCTGTCATCTTGTTGCTACCAAACTGGATGATATCACATTATGCTACATTTGCCCACTCAGCTTGTCCAAGTTACACTGCAAATCAATCTTTGCATCCTCACAGGTCCTGAAGAAGGGCTTATGTCCGAAACGTCGATTCTCCTGTTCCCTGGATGCTGCCTGACCTGCGCTGTTCCAGCAACACATTTTCAGCTCTGATCTTCAACATCTGCAGACCTCACTTTCTCCTCCATCCTCACAGGTCACCCTTCCATTCAGTTTTGTCATCTGCAAAGTTGGACATATTACATTTAGTTTCCTAAATCATTAATATATATTATGTACAGCTGGTGTCCTAGCATTGATTCCTGCAGTACCCTTCTAGTTGCTGCCTGATATTCAGATGAAACCCAGTTTATTCCTATTCTTCGTTTCCTAACTTCCAGCCAGTTTTCTAGTCATCTTGATATACTAGCCCCAATCGCATGTACTTTAATTTTAAAAGACAACGTGGAACTTTGTCAAAGCCTTCTGAAAGTCCAGATAAACCATATAATGCAACTCATGGGCCATTAATAATATTTAGTGCAATTAATTGAAATAATAGGCTATTTTGTCCATCACACATGAAACCACATTTCAGAACCCAAGACCTTTTTTTTAAAAGTCACCAGGATGATTGAAAGACAGAAATCTCTTCTTGTCATTGAGTTCAGGAACATTTTATTGTTGGGATCGGTGCCAATGATTCTTCTTATTTTCGATGCTGTTCCAGGTGATTATTTCTAACAGCTTTCTCACCACTAAGGTTAAACTAGCTGGCTTGTAGCTGCTGGACTCATTCTAATACTCTTTCTTTGAACCAAGGTGTAACATTTACAACTCTCCTGACCTCTGAGACCACCTATGTATGCAAGGAGTGTCAAAGACTACAGCTGTTTTCTTTGAAAATTGCATTTGCAAATGGAAATTTAGCATTTACTGCTAAAGGAATAGAAAAAAAAGTAGGGAAGTGTTGCTGCAACTGTACAAAACATTAATGAGACTGCATCTGGGGTACTGTACATTGGTTTGGATCCTTACTTGAGGAGGGATGTAGTTTCATTGGAGGCAGTTCAGAGGAGGTTCACTAGATTGATTCCAGAGATGAGGGATTTGTCTTAAAAGAGATTGAGCAGCTTACACAGCTTCACAACCTTTACTCTCTGTATTTTGGAAGAATGAGAGAAGATTTAATTGAGGTATATAAAATGCAAAAGGGGATTGTCAAAATAGACATAGAGAGGATGTTTCCTCTTGTGGGGCAATCGAAAACAAGAAGTTATTGTTTTAGGATAAGGGGCAGCAGGTTTAAAACATACCAAGAAATTATTTCTCTCAAAGGTTTGAAGCTGTGGAATTCACTACCCAGAGTGCGATGCTTGCTGAGACATTGAGCAAATTTAAGGAGATTGACAGATTTTTAATTAGTGACAGGTTGAAAGGTATGCAGAGTAGGCAGGAAAGTGGAGTTGAGATCGAGCTGAGAAGAGCCACGATTTTGTTGAATGGCAGAGCTGGCTCGAGGGACTGAATTGTTTGCCCTTGCTGCTAGTTCTTATGATCTTTGAGACTTCTATCCTTTGTTCCCTCAGAAGAGATGGTAGCACAGTTTTAACGTCACTAGACTACTAATCGAAGTTTACTTACAAAGTTCCCAGGTGAAATCTGATTTTAAAAAGACAAAAATTAAGAATCCATCCTAATGGCAATTATAGCCATTGCCGATCGTTGTAAAATCACATCTGGATCACAAATATTCTTTAGCAAAGGAAATTTACCATCCTTACCTGATCTGGCCTTCATGTGACTCCAGACCTACTGCAGTATGATTGACTCCTTAGACAAATAGGATTGCCAATAAATGCTGACGTAGCCAGAAATTCCCAAATCCCATGAACAAACTTTTAAGAAAAGTATCCTTGGACGCGTCTTATTTAGTCATAGACATTTATCAACTTTTAAGTATGGCCAAACTATCTAACACCTGCTCTTAAGCAATTTCAATGCTAGCTGTGTCTAAGCATTCTTTGTTTTCACTATTAATTCAGCAACATCTTCAGATGTGAAGTCCTCATTTTGTGCTTCAGCTGTGCCCATCTCTGTACAACAATTCTCTTTTATTCCCCCAAAATTCTTTTATTGCCCTCTTATTATTATGCCTAGAGATGCCATATTACTGAAGATCATGGCATAATGCTAACATTTGTGGACTAGTAATCCAGAGGCCCCGGTTGACGCCCTGGGAATACTGGTTCAAATTTTACCACGACTGCAGGTGTAATTTAAATCTAATCAATAAATCTGGAATTAAAAGAGTGACTATGAAACACTCATCAATTGTCAGAAATTTGCATTCCTAACCTAATCTGGCCGACATGACTCCACACCCACAGCATTGTATTATCTCAGATTCCACCTTAGCGGTTATTTGGTTATCTCAGATATGCTATGAAGTCTACATTAAACTGGATGAGAGCCCAGCATGATGTAGGTGCCAGAAATAACAATGGCAAACCTAGCTCTGCTAACCCAGCAAAGTCCCCCAAATGGGGTGACTTGTGCCAAATTTTGGAGAGCTGTCCCATAGGCTAGTCTCATAGACCAGCCTGACACAGTAGTCCTCAAGGAATCATACCTTACAAAGAACATCCCAGATACTGTCATCACCATTGCTGCGTATGTCTTGTCCCATGATCAAGACAGAGGTGATTGCACATTGGTGTATAATTGGGAGGCAGTTGCTGTCAGGAGTCCTCAATATTGACTCATGTCTCTATGACATCAGGTGAAACATGAGCAAGGAACCCTTGTGCTGAACATACATAAAACACTGTTGGCTATCAGCAGGAGCAGAATTGTAGTCAGTACAATCTGTAATTTCATAACTATTACCACTAACAGGAAGAAATCAATCCTGGTCCAATGAAGAGTGTAAGGAGAAGCACAAGACAAACCTAAAAAAAATTGATGTCAATTTGGTAATGCTACAACACAGGACTACATGCATGCTAATCAACAGGTGCAGTATGTGATAGACTGGAGTAAGTGACTTAATCTACAGATTAGATCTGTAGCCCATCCAATTGTGAATAATGGTGGTCAACTAGTTTGATGGAATAGTCCCCACTTGACTGGATGGATGCAGCTCTGACAACATTCAAGAAGCTTGACACCATTCAAGACAAAGCAGCCCACATCACACCTACAAGCATCCACTCCCTCCACTACTGACACTCAGTATCAGCAGTGTGTAATATCTACACGAGACACAGCAAAAACTCACCAAAGATTCTGAGACAACACCTTCTAGACCCATGACCACTTACATTTAGAAGGACAAAGGCATCAGATACATGGAAACACCATCATCTGCATGATATCCTCCAAGCCATTCACCATCCTGACTTAGAAATGTATCATCATTCTTTCATGTCACTGGGTCGAAATCTTGGAATTCCCTCCCTAATGGCACAGTGTGTCTACCTCCAGTATATGGATTGCAGTGTTTCAAGGAGGCAGCTCACCACCACCTTCTCAATGGCAGCGAGGGACAGGCAATAAATGCTGACCAGCCAGCAACACCCATGTCTCACGACTTAATACAACAAAATAATAATGGCTTAAACAACAATGGTGGAGCGTTGCATCAACAAAAATAAATGTTAACAGAAACTTACTAAAATAAAAATGCAAATATTTAAAAAAATAAAATATTACTTTTGGGCATGATATCCCCAGCACACTCCTGCAGCCACCAAAGGCATTCTATATTTAGCTTGGGTCTTAATTGTGTATTCCACCCAATATGTATCAAATGATTGCAAATTATCTGGACCACATTTGTTCTCCCTCCTTTTGTAGTAGGCCTTCTCTCAATGTATTTTATTCTTTTCAAAAGCAACCTAAACATTATAATATAACAAACAGCTGACTCAACACGTTCTCCAGAGCGGATTCCAGCAATGCCCTCTCCATTGAACTGAAAACATACTGGGATGAATACAAAGTTTTTTGAGGGGTTTTTGACGAGAAGCAAGCAAGTTCTCCTGTCCCATCTTATCAAACATGCCTTATTAATTATCAATCCCCATGATACCTCTCACCCTCAATTTCTGTCCCACAAGGAAAAAGTGCCTAGAGACAGTCAGCTGAAGATGGAATCACACAAAGGCCCTCTTTAAGCAGGATACTACAGATTGGCCAGGCTCTCCGCCTCCACCCTGCCTGTGCCCTTCCAACCTTTGGAAGTTCAAGCTGAGGGAAGATTAACTTGCCTCTGACAAGCAGAACCTTAGAATATCTGCCTCAGACAGACACAAGCGCTCTGGGTTGCTCCACCAATCTTCCAGGGCTAATGGATTCCACTGCTGAGTAGGCTCCCCCCGCCCAGCTCCACATCTCTATGTAAGAGCTCTCCACATCTTCACACCATCTAGTGCCATTTCATGGTCACAGACACGGCTTTATGGATGAGTGTCAGCAATAACAGCTTGCTGCACCATCTGGAGGCCAGAATAATACATACGCATACCACTGGGTTATAATATACCTTTGTCCCCCCTCGTTCAACATTCAACATTCCTAATGTTCACCTTCCTCTGTGCGCAAAGTTTAATTGTCAAACAGATGTTTAACAGTGGCACATGCCAGGGAGGTGCAACATACAGAAGGTCAATTCTGTAGTATGCCCAGGGAGTAGGCTGACTGTGTGCCTGTGAGCTGTACAATGCATGAGCCTGTGACCCTATGTTCCCCTTTAATCCCTTTTATGGCTGCATCATCCCACTCCCACCCAAACACAAGTTGAATAAGTTGTCTTGCCCATTCCAAGGGAACTTGCTGCCATTTTCTTCCCCATTGCACACTTTGGATTTATATCACAATAGAAGGCAATAATGAGCGCTCTGCTGACAATGGCTTTCAGCCTCAGCTTGAACATACTAGTTGGTCCTCAAGCATTCACAATGCCTTCCTAGTAGTTCATCCTGTTAACACCTTTGGTTTCACAATCCCTATGTCCCCACCCAAAGCATCTACATCCACTTGCACTTATCTTGCTTTCCCAACCAGCTAGGTGCCTGTCTCCATGCACAAAATGTCCCCATTATATTGCTGCTATTGACTGGAATGCAAGCCTGTGCCTACAGAATTCACATGGCAGAGGTGCCGGGATGGTTGTGATTGTGGGGTGTGTGCACCTGCTGCCATTGATCGTACACTTGGCCTCAGTTTTGTTGTAAGCAACGTTGAGGTTGTTTGGAGCAAGCCGCAAACTGAATCTACCACGTATGCACTCTGGTTTCCCACTCATGTTTTCCCAATGTCTAGCATCTGTGGTGAGTTTGATAAGAAGGGAGGCAGAATATTAATGAGATGAGTTTGTTATCATTGCATTTATCCAGTGTTAAACCATTGGCATCTCACTGCTGACTAGCAAGAATATTGTTTGTGAAAAGCATAAAAGATGGAGCCAGATGATCTTGATGTTGGACCTTGTCTGATTCTGCCATACATTTCACCATAGTCGTCTTCGCTCAGTACCCAAATCGATTCCGCTCAATGACATAAAAATTCTCAAATGCCACCAGGAATATGTCCTTCTTTAAGCCAGATTTCTGTTATTATCACATTATATATTGTTCAGTTCACTTGACTAGACAGTTGGTTCCTGATGCATGACAATGCCAACATTAAGCATTCAACTTCCACACCAGATGAAGCTACCATGAAGGACTTTCCTTTTCAATTTTTCCCTTGTCTATGGCACGCTTTAAACCACCTCCAGTCATCCCTCTCTGATGAGAAAGCAGACAGATGATCCAGGAAGATTGCAGCAATTTTATCATTATTTTTTATCTCAGCAAACAAAAATCAGCAGAAATAGACGTTGCTGGCGAAACTCAGCAATTCTGGTAGCATCTGTACAGAAAAAACAGATTAACATTTCAATGGTAGTTATATGGAACGTACTGCCTGAGAGTGTGGAGAAGGCAGGTAATCTTGCAACATTAAGCAGTACTGGATGACTATCTAAAAGTGCCAAAGCATAATAGTCTGTGGACCTTCGGGTTTAGTAGGTAAATGATCGGCATTGACATGGTGGATTGAAGGGCTGTATCTTTGCTGTATGCGTCCGATGAGTCTTAATCACAGCTCTCGAGGTGTTAACTCTGTTTTCCCCCCACAGACCTGCTGAGTTTCTCCAGCAATTTGTTTTGTTTTAGATCTCTAGCATCCGCAGTTCATGGTTGTGTTTTACAACAAAACATGGCAAGCCCTTTAACAAGAATCAACGTTATATTTACTCACAACAATCCAAATTTTCCTTCTTATCTGGATAATACTGACATTAAATTGGACCTATACTGAAATTTAAGTCTCTGGGTGGCGACGACCGTCGACATAATTGTTCCTTTGCCAATATGGCCGAAACAGCCCGAGTCCAAGAGCAAAGGGTAGGCGTGCTATGCTCGAACAACCACGCACGCGCCGAATAGGCACGACATCCCTGTGGTATCCAGGAAGTTGCGTCATTATAAGGTCGTGGCCTTCTTCGAGGTCGCGCGAGCAGGATTCAAACAGGTAGTTTAACCGTCTGTTCAGCCATGGGTACGGTGTCATTTGGGAGTTCAAACAACTCTTACTTTGTACGTGATTTCCTCTAAACCAGATTGAAGGATGCTAAGTTATTATCAGCTTGAATGCTGAATTTATTTTAACTTTGCCCGTAGAGTTTTATACCGCCAAGAATTGTGTCTGAATGTGAGATATTGTGTACTGGGGTCTCCTGCTGAAGATCAGGCAACACTCAGGAACGAGGGTGTAATGGAGACTGAAGATAAATGGGTATTGAAGAAAGAGTCTGAGAAGGCGGTGCTGGAAGCGATAATAACTAAAAGTGGAGCGAGATTAGATTACTTACAGTGTGGAAACAGGCCCTTCGGCCCAACAAGTCCACACTGACCCGCCGAAGAGCAACCCACCCAGACCCATTCCCTACATTTACCACTTCACCTAACACTACAGGCGATTTCCCATGGCCAATCTTTGGACTGTGGGAGGAAAGCCGAGCACCCGGAGGAAACCCACGTAGACAGGGGGAGAATGTGCAAACTCCACACAGACGGTTGCCTGAGGTGGGAATTGAACCCAGGTCTCTGGCACTGTGAGGCAGCAGTGCTAACCACTGAGCCACTGTGTTGCCCATGGAGGTGGGTGGGGTCTGGAGGTGATAGGGAAGGGTTGGAGGTGAGGGGTGGGAGGTACGAACTTTTGGGTTAGAGGTATGTGTGGGGTGGGAGTGGAGGCACGGACGGAAAAGGGTGTGTAGTTGGGTAGGAGGAGCTATGGGGATGTGGAAGAGGAGAGGGGGTGTGCGTGTTTCTGGGGTGGATAGGGTATGAAGAAGTGACTGAAGATAGAATTGGAGAGGGACTGGTCGTGAAGGGGTGGTAAACAGGGAGTGGGCAGTAAGATAACTGGTAGAAGGAAAAGTTTGATGGCAGAAAGGATGATAGAAGGGACTCCTCTTAATCCTCATCCAAAATCTGTTTTTGTTCCTCGTGTGTTTTCTAAAATAGTCTGCGGATGCCAAAATAAATGGATGCAAGGCTCCCCACTGAATCCTGCAAATACTGAAGTGAAAGCAGAAATTGCTGGTGAAACTCAGCATCTGTGGGGGAGAAAGCAGAGTTCCTAATGTGTAGCTGTACTTCACTTTTGTAAGTGCTTTGTTGATAAGGCTACGTATCGCTTGAAAATGTATGACAATCACTTGATTTCTTCCTCACATGAAAACCAAATGGATAATTTCCAACATGATTGATGTAGTGATTGGGTGGGAACCCTGGATGTTTCCTGTCACGCAAGCTATCCCAGGTCCTTTAGGTTGAGTTTACTTTATTCAATGCAAAGTACAAATGTAATTAACCTTAGTAATGGTGTACTGCAGTAAATATAATCATTGGGATCTTAACAGATGGGTTACAAAATACTTAACAGTTCATGAGTCCTTATTCTGAACTCATCTGAACAATTTAATTATCACAATAAGTGTATGAACCTATAGTTTTGAAATTTTTGAACTTGAGTAAAAGTTTTGAAAATGTGAAAACATATTTCTTGCTATGGATACTTTTTCTTTATATTTACATATTTTGTTTTCTTGCAGATGTTTTGTGATGATGACTTCAGATCATTCCAATAATTTTACCCTTAGGAATCCTGATAGATGAATCTCACTATCATGGGATCAATGATAATGAAATTTCCTTTTCAATCTTTCCTAAAGAAAAAGCTGGTCTCCAGTCAGATGCTTCAACAACATTGGCAAATATTTGGCCTTTTCCTATTGTCAAGAAAGTACAATAAATGTACTGACCTTTCTGGATTTACTGAAGCAGTGATTGAACTTTGCCAAAGTAGGCATTTTATAACTGGAGATATAATTACACAAGATGCTCTTACCAATGGTTGGTACAATTATGGACATTTGGGAATGGAATTGAACAAGAACTTGGCTACTGAATGGTGGGACTCAATGGTATTGTCTAGAGAGCAAGTATTTGGAGTGGCAACACCTCATAAATTAGTGGACTGCCAGAGTTCAGATAACAGATCCCTAAGGCTGATAGAGACTCCAGCATTGCAAGTTCCATCAGGCAACAAAGACATGACGAAAGAAGAAATCGTTGCTTTACTAGATAATGTATTGAAGGAGAGCACTATACTACGTCCTAATCTCCTGAAAGGTACAATAGCAACTTTATTTTTTGTATTCTGAACTTTTTTTTAACCTCTCTCATTCCATGTCATACCTTATTTCAATTCTTTAGGATTTAGTGAGACGGTATAGAGTCATAGAGATGTACAGAACAAACACAGACTCTTCGGGCCAACTCGTCCATGCCAACCAGATATCCCAACCCAGTCTAGTCCCACCAGCCAGCACCTGGCCCATATGCCTCCAAACCTTTCCTATTCATGTACCCATCCAGATGCCTTTTAAATGTTGCAATTGTACCAGCCTCCACCACTTCCTCTGGCAGCTCATTCCAAACACGTACCACCCTCTGTGTGAAAAAGTTGCCCCTTAGGTCTCTTTTATATCTTTCCCCTCTCACCCTAAACCTATGCCCTCTAGTTCTGGACTCCCCTACCCAAGGGAAAAGGCTTTGTATATTTATCCTATCCAAGTCCCTCATGATTTTATAAACTTCTATAAGGTCACCCCTCAGCCACTGACGCTCCAGGGAAAACAGCCCTAGCCTATTCAACTTCTCCCTACATCTCCATTAATGATGACCGACTTGACACTGACATTTTTTTACACATCCACCGACTCCCACAGCTACCTGGATTACACCTACTCCCACCCCACCTCCTGCAAAAATACCATCCCGTATTCCCAATTCCTCCACCTCTGCCGTATCTGCTTCCAGGAGGACCACTTCCACCACAGAATACACCAGATGGCCTCCTTCTTTAGAGACTGCAATTTCCCTTCCCATGTGGTTAAAGATGCCCTCCAATGCAGCTCGTCCACATCCCGCACCTCTGCCCTCAGACCCCACCCCTCCAACCGTAACAAGGACAGAACGCCCCTGGTGCTCACCTTCCACCCTACCAACCTTCGCATAAACCAAATCATCCGCCGACATTTCCGCCACCTCCAAAAAGACCCCACCACCAGGGATATATTTCCCTCCCCACCCCTTTCCGCCATCCGCAAAGACCGTTCCCTCCGTGACTACTGGTCAGGTCCACGCCCCCCTACAACCCACCATCCCATCCTGGCACCTTCCCCTGCCACCGCAGGAATTGCAAAACCTGCGCCCACATCTCCTCCCTCACCTCCATCCAAGGCCCTAATAGGAGCCTTCCACATCCATCAACGTTTTACCTGCACATCCACTAATATCATTGATTGTATCCGTTGCTCCCGATGCGGTCTCCTCTACATTGGGGAGACTGGACGCCTCCTAGCAGAGCGCTTCAGGGAACATCTGTGGGACAACCGCACCAATCAACCACACCGTTCTGTGGCCCAACATTTCAACTCCCCCTCCCACTCTGCCGAGGACATGGAGGTCCCTGGGCCTCCTTCACCATCGCTCCCTCACCACCAGACGCCTGGAGGAAGAACGCCTCATCTTCCATCTCGGAACACTTCAACCCCAGGGCATCAATGTGGACTTCACCAGTTTCCTCATTTTCCCCTTCCCCCACTTCACCCCAGTTCCAAACTTCCAGCTCAGCACTGTCCCCATGATTTGTCCTACCTGCCTATCTTCTTTTCCACCTATCCACTCCACCTCCCCACCGACCTATCACCTTCATCCCCTCCCCCACTCACCTATTGTACTCTATGCTACTTTCTCCCCACCCCCACCCTCCTCTCATTTATCTCTCCACCCTTCAGGCTCTCTGCCTGTATTCCTGTTGAAGGGCTTTTGCCCGAAACGTCGATTTTACTGCTCCTCGGATGCTGCCTAAACTGCTGTGCTTTTCCAGCACCATTCTAATCCAAATCCCAACTTCTCCCTATAGCTCAAATGCTCCAACCCTAGCAGCAACATTGTAAATCTTTTCTGAACCCTTTCAAGTTTCACAATATCTTTCCAATAGGAAGGAGACTAGAATTGCACGCAATATTCCAACAGTGGCCTAACCAATGTCCTGTACAGCCACAACATGACCTCCCAACTCCTGTATTCAATATTCTGACCAATAAAGGAAAGTATACCAAACGTCGTCTTCACTATCCTATCTACCTGCAACTCCATTTTCAAGGAGTTATGAACCTGCACTCCAAGGTCTCTGTTCAGCAACACTCCCTACGACCTTGCCATTAAGTGTATAAGTCCTGCAAAGACCTCACATTTATCTAAATTAAACTCCATCTGCTACTTAGCCCATTGGCCCATCCGATCAAGATCCCGTTGTAATCGGAGGTAATCTTCGCTGTCCACTACACCTCCAATTTTGGTGTCATCAGCAAACTTATTAACTAAATCTCTTATGCTCCTATCTAAATCATTTATATAAATAACAAAAAGTAGTGGACCCAGCACCAATCCTTGTGGCACTCCACTGGTCGCAGGCCTCCAGTCTGAAAATCAACCCTCCACCACCATCCTCTGTCTTCTACCTTTGTGCCAGTTCTGTATTCAAATGGCGAGTTCTCCCTGTATTCCATGAGATCTAACCTTGCTAATCAGTCTCCCATGGGGACCTTGTTGAATGCCTGACTGAAGTCCAGAGAGATCACATCTACCGCTCTGCACTCATCAAATCTCAAGTTTGTGAGACATGATTTCCCACGCATAAAGCTATGTTGACTATCCCTAATCAATTCTTACCTTTCCAAATACATGTACATCCTGTTCCTCAGGATTCCCTCCAACAACTTGCCCACCACCGACGTCAGGCTCACTGGTCTATATTCCCTGGCTTGTCCTTTCTTAAACAGTGGCACCACATTAGCCAATCTCAGTCTTCCTGCACCTCACCTGTGACTATCGATGATATCACAAATATCCCAGTAAGATGCCCAGCAATCACCTCTCTAGCTTCCCACAGAGTTCACGGGTGCACCTGATCAGGTCCTGGGGATTTACCCACTTCTATGCGTTTCAAGACCTCCAGCACTTCCTCCTCTGTAATATGGACATTTTTCAAGATGTCACCATCTATTTCCCTACAAACTATATCTTCCATGTCCTTTTCCACAATAAACACTGATGCAAAATACTCGTTTAGTATCTGCCCCATTTCCTGCGGCTCCACACAAAGGCTGCGTTGCTGATCTTTGAGGGGCCCTATTCTCTTCCTAGTTACCCTTTTATCTTTAATGTATTTGCAAAAAAACCCTTTGGATTCTCCTTAACTCTGTTTGCCAAAGCTATCTCATGTCTCCTTTTTGCCCTCCTGATTTCTCTCCTAAGTATACTCCTACTGCCTTTCTACTCTTCTGAGGATTCACTCAATTTATCCTGTCTCTGGAATATTGAGAGAAATTTTGGTCCACTTAACTAAGGAAGGATATACTTTCTATGGATAGAGTGGGGTGGAGGTTAACTAGTCTAATGACTAAGATGACAGGACTGTCCTCTGAGGAGTTTGAGCCTGTATTTTCTGCAGTTCAGAACAAGATTGGCCATGTTTTTGCACAAGCGGGCACACTTCTATTTTTCTCACTCGGAGCCAGTGAGCAACTTTCAGGAAGATAATGTTTGCCACAGCAGTAAACATGTACTTCAGGGTTCAAAAGAATTCTGAACCTACAAATTGATAACTGAATAATTAATGATAATGACCATTCAAAGGTCTTAAACAGCGCAGCTAGCTAACAAACTCAATTTTACCCCTTTTTTTGGTTAAGCAGGACAAGACAAAGAAAAGGCTAGGCTCTTAATTCCTGCTTGTGCCTGAAACGTCGATTCTCCTCCTTGGATGCTGCCTGACCTGTGCTTTTATAGCACTACGCTCTCGACTCTGATCTCCAGCATCTGCAGTTCTCACTTTCTGCTAGGCCCGAAATCCTGACAGCTACGAAAGGAGTTGAGCTTAACTCTGGAGTCTACTTGTGCTGGAATTTGCATGAAAATGAGTCAGAAATGGCTTACCTTTCCTCTCTTCCCATGACTCCTTTTTTTTATTCATTGCTAGCTGGTCAGCATTTATTGCCTGTCCCTAATTGCCCTTGAGAAGGTGGTGGTGAGCTGCCTTCTTGAACCACTGCAGTCCACCTGCTGTGGATTGACCCACAATGCCATTAGTGAGGGAATTTCTGGATGTTAACCCAGTAAGGAATGATGGTGATATATTTCCAAGTCAGGATGGTGAAGTGCTTGGAGGGAACTTGCAGGTGATGGTGTTCTCATGTATCTGCTCTGCTTTACCACTCCTATCGAGAGGACATGGGTTCAGGGTGTAGCTTTGCTCGCTGAGCTGTAGGTTTGATATCCAGGCGTTTCATTACCAGGCTAGGTAACATCATCAGTGGCGACCTCCAAGTGAAGCGAAGCTGTTAAGTACAGTTGTTCGTGGGTGGAACCCTCTCGGATGGCATTCCTTTCCCATCTTCAGGCAAGTTGTAGCATGTTGCACCAATAGGTTTTTGCAAGGTTTGTGAAGGTTTGTAGCTCAGGTTGAGGTTTAGGGTGTAGGTTTGCTCACTGAGCTGTAGGTTTGATAGCTAAGTAATGAAACGTCTGGATATCAAACCTACAGCTCAGCGAGCAAACCTACACCCTAAACCTCAACCTGAGCTACAAACCTTGCAGGACATGGGTTTGGAAGGAACTATCTAAAGATATTTCGTGAATTTCTGCAGTGCATCTTGTAGATGGTACACACTGCTGCTACTGAGATTCGGTGGTGGAGGGAGTGAATGCTTGTGGATGTAGTGCCAATCAAGCAGGCTGATTTGTCCTGGATGGTCTCGAGCTGCTTGAGAGTTGTCGGAGACGAACTCATCCAGGCAAGTGGGAGTATTCAATCACACTCCTGACTTGTGCCTTGTAGGTGATGGGCTTTGAGCAGTCAGGAGGTGAGTTATTTACCACAGTAATCCTAGCCTGTGACCTGCTGTTACAGCCATTGTTTACGGGTAAGTCCAGTTTAGCTTCTGGTCAATGCTAACCCCCAGAATGTTGATAGTGGGGTGGGACCAGAGTGGAAAAGAGGGACTGGGGGCCCAGTGTTAGGCAGCTGGCAGTAAGTGGGCTGGAGGCCTGGAGTGGGGCGATTGGTGGACTGGGTCTGTTGTGGTCAGTCTGTCACAGATGGCTGTCAGCAGCCTGTGAATCCAGTTGGGGTTGGCCCACTGCAAGGGAGAGCAATAACCTTTTGTGGAAAGCTCCCTGTGTGGAGTGACTGCATACTATAGAAGGATTGTAATGTCTATCTTTTAACATTTTTCAAATTTTCCTAATTTATACTATGAAGAACTATAATGTAGAAATTCTAGCTTTCCACCCAATGGCTACTGGACAGCTAAAATTTGCTGCCCAGTTCAACTCATTTAAGTGGTACCTGGATCTGCACCTGAAATGCTGTAACCTGCTAGGCCAAAAAAAAAAACTGGAAAGTTTCATTAGAATTGGCAGCTAGTTTATAATTCCAGCACAGACATGGTGGCCTGAATGCTAATGACTAGTTACAATGATCAGAAGTACCTGAAGCATCCTCAAGGAAGGTTATCTAGTTTGTCACCTTTTATAGTATTTGAAGTAAAAGGTGATTCAAAGTAATACGTGGAAAGAATGATTGATTTGTAATTGGCTCCCTATGGTAGACTGGATTACACTGAAGGAGGTATCTGTGTCTTAACTTTGTCCCTGCATGGACAGCTTGGGCCAAACAGTGGCAAGTAACATTTGCACCTTACAAATGTCAGGAAACTGCCATCTCTAAAAACAGAATCTTAACTGTCTCCCCTTGGCATTCAAGAAAGTTTCATATTGCTGAATCCCCCACAGCTGACATCCTGAGAACTCCTGTTTGACCAGAAACTGAACTGGACCAGCTGTATAAATAGTGTGGCTGCAAGAGAAGATACAAAGCTGAAAATTCTGCGGCTAATAGCTCTCTTCCTGATACTCCAAAACCTGTTCATCTACAAGACATGTGGAATCACTCGCTAATGAGTGATTCTGCCACTGGCCATGGGTTTTATAGGTCCTTGCGTGGCTGATGAGCCCGATCCTTGAGCTGCATCTCTGACCATGTGAGAAATGTGATGGAACACTTTTCACTTGCCTAGATGGATGCAACTCTAACAACACTCCAGAGATTTGACAGCAAAACAGTGTGCTTGTTTGGCATCACATTCACCAATTTAAAACAATCATTTCCTCCACCATCGAAGGAAAGCAGCAGCATGTGTACAAACTAGAGGATGCACTGCAGCATTTCGCCAACGTTCTTTCAATTCTTCCAACTCTTCCAACTCTATGACCTCTAGAACATAGAAGGACAAAGCCAGCCAATGCATGGGAACATTACTGCCTGCACGTTCCTCTCCAAATCCCACACCATACTGACCTGGATTGTATAGCCTTTTCTTCACTTGCTGAGTCAAAATCCCAGAGCTCTTATCCTAAAAGAATTTCGAGCATACCTCCACCACATGGATTCAAGTGTCATAGGCTCATTGAGATGTACAGGGTGGAAACAGACCCTTTGGTCTGACTCGTCCATGCGATCAGATGTCCTAAATTAATCTTGTCCCATTTGCCAGCATTTGGCCCATATGCCTCTTAAACACATCCAGGTGCCTTTTAAATGTTGTAATTGTACCAGCCTCCACCACTTCCTCTGACTGCTCATTCCATACATGCACCACCCATTGCGTGAAACTGTTCCCACTTATGTCCCTTTTAAAATTTTTCCCCTCTCATGCTAAACCTACGCCCCCTACTTCCCATCCCAGGGAAAATAGCTTGTCTATTTACCCTATCCATGCCCCTCAGGATCTTATAAACTTCTAGAAGCAATTTTAGAGAAGATTTGTAGCTCAGGTTCTAAGTTTGCTCACTGAGCTGGTAGATTTCTCTGGTATGGTGATGAAATGTCAGGTATCAGTGAGCCTCCAATGAAGCTCTGGTGTTCTGTCCCATTTTGTTGTTTATGTGTCTTGGGTCTGTTGTGGTGGGTGACATCACTTCTGTTTTTTTCTGAGAGGTTGGTAAATGGTCTCCAGGTTGATATGTTTATTGATGGAGATCTGGTTTGAATGCCAGGCCTCTACAACTTCCTGTGCATGTCTTTGTTTAGCCTGTTCCCAGGATGGATGTATTGTCCCAGTCGGACTGGTGTCCCTCTTCATCTGTGTGTATGGGTACTAGTGATAGTTAGTCATGTCTTTTGGTTCAGGTTGTAAGTTTGCTTGCTGAGCTGGAAGGTTTGTTTTCAGACGCTTTGTCACCACACTAGGTAACATCATCAGTGAGTCTTCAGTGAAGCGCTGGTGTTATGTTCCACTTTCTATTTGTGTCTTGGTTTCTTAAGGTGAGTGATATTATTTCCGGTTCTTTTCCTCGGAGCATGATAGATGGGGTCCAAATCGATGTGTTTATTGGTGTTCTGATTAGAATGTCAGGCCTTTAAGAATTCTCAGCTGTGTTGCTATTTAGCTTGTCCCACGATGGATGTGTTGTCCCAGTTAAAGTGGTGTTCTTCCTCGTTTGTATGTAAGGGTACGAATGATAGTGGGTCATGTCTTTTGGTTGCTAGTTAGTGTTCATATATCCTTGTGGCTAGTTTTCTGCCTGTTTGTCTGATTGTAGTGTTTGTTACAGTCTATACATGGTATTTTGTAAATGATGTTTGTTTTGCTGGTTGTTTGTATAGGGTCCATTAGGTTAATTAGCCACTATTTAAGTGTGTTGGTGGGCTACCATGATGCCAAGGGGTCAGAGTGGTCTGGAAGTCATTTCAGAGATGCTTTTGTAAGGTAATGTGGCTAGAGTTTCTGGGTGTGTTGTGTTTGCTTGTTTGGGTTTGTTGTTGTGAAATCAGTGCTCTGTTTTTTTGGGTGTCCGTTCTTCCTGAATATGCTGTACAGGTATTTTTGTTCGTCTGTTCGTAGTTCCTGGGTGCTGCAGTGTGTTGTGGCTCATTGAAATAATGTCCTGATGCAGCTCCGTTTGTGAGTGTTGGCATGATTGCTTCTGTAGTCAAGTATTTGGTTTTGTGTGTTTTTCTGTAGATGCTGGTTTGAAGTTCTCCTTTAACTGTTCGTTCTACTGTCCCATCTAGGAATGGGAGTCTGTTATCGCTGTCCTCCGCTTTTGTGAATTTAATGCCAGTAAGGATATTGTTGATGGTGTTGTAGGTTTCCTCTAATTTATTCCGTTTTGTAATCGAAGGTATCATCCAGGTAGCGGACCAAGAGTTTGGGTCGGATATTTGGGAGGGCTGTTTGTTTGAGTCTCTGTATTATTGCCTCTGATAGGAACCCTGATATTGGTGATCCCTTGGGTGTTCTGTCGATTGGCTTTATTGTAGCCCACAAACCTAGCAACACACTTAAATAGTGGCTGATGAACCAAAAGGACCCTATACAAATAACCAAATACTTGACTACAGAAGCAATCATGCCAACAAAACAAACGTCATTTACAAAATATCATGCAAGGACTGTAACAAACACTACATCGGACAAACAGAAAATTAGCCACTAGGATACATGAACGCCAACTAGCCACCAAAAGACATGACCAACTATCACTCGTATCCATACACCCAGACAAAGAGGGACACCACTTTGACTGGGACAACATGTCCATTGTAGGACAAGCTAAACTGTCGGGAGACACTGACCGGAATTCCTAGAGGCCTGGCATTCTAACTGGAACTCCACCAATATGATTTGGACCCCATCTACCGTCCTCCTGAGGAAAGAGAACTGGAAATGATATCACCCACCTTAAGAAACCAAGACACAAATAGAAAGTGGGACATAACACCAGTGCTTCACCAGAGGCTCACTGATGATGTTACTTAGTGTGGTGATGAAACATCTGACAACAAATCCACCACTCAGCAAGCAAACTTACAACCTAAACTCTGTAAGGTCACCCCACAGCCTCCAAAGATCCAGAGAAAACAGCCCCACTCTATTCAGCCCCTCAAAGTTCAAACCCTCAAGTTTCACAACATCCTTCCTATAGGAGGTAGACCAGAATTGCATGCAGTATTCCAAAAGTGGCTTGGCCAATGTACTGTACAGCTGCAACGTGACCTGCCAACTCCTCTACTCTATGCTCTAACACTGCCTTCACGATCCTATCTAGCTATGACTCTGCTTTCAAGGAACTATGGACCTGCACTCCAAGGTCTCTTTGTTCAGCAACAGTCCCCAGGACCTTACCATGAAGTGTCTAAGTCCTGCTCTGATTTCCAAAATGCAGTACCTCACATTTATCTAAAGTAAACTCCCCCGCCACTCCTCAGCCCATTGGCACATCTGATCAAGATCCTGTTGTACTCCGAGGTAGCTTTCTTTACTGTCCATTACGCCTCCAATTTTGGTGTCATCTGCAAACTTACTAACTATTCCTCCTATGGTCACATTGTAAATAATTTGTATAAATGACAAAAAGCAGTGAACCCCACACCGATCCTTGTGGTACTCCACTGGTCACAGGCCTCCAGTCTGTAAAGATTCAAGGAAGTTGCTCATCACCACTTCAAGGTCATTTAGGGATTGGCACTAAATGCTGGCCAAGCCAGTGACACTTGTGAAGAATAAAATAAAACAATGGTGTTACTTGAAGTTGAAATTCTTTAACATCAGTTTGCTAACATTGCAAGTCAATTTTAAAAAAGATTTGACCAGCTGGGAAAGCAGACTTACTCGTGTTTTGTGCTTGTAAGCTGTACTGTTTAATCTTAATCAATATCAACCTTTTTTGGAGTTAAGATTAATGGCACACAGCTATTATAGTGTATACCTTCCTTTGGTCGATACAAGTAAGTGCCTTCTGAGGGAAGAATATTGTATGTCATATATTTATAAATACCAATTACCCTATTTGGATTTCTCAGTAAGCTGCTTTGGCACATATTAAGAATGAGTGAATACAAGGGTAATTTGCTATCTCATTAAATTTACTTTAAGTAACTCTCCCCATGTACAGATTGAAGGTAACAAAACCCATCTGCTAAATTTCATTTTTAATTGTGACCTTTATCAGGAAAATGTCTGTATGTTTGCAAAAATCAGTTTTCATGTGTTGAATAAACTGCTTCAGTAAAAAAAAAATGTCAGTCTACTTGTTCTTCAGTTTTGAGAGTGAGACTGATGTATATAGAACAGCTTTTGTATGTGTAGTTAAATTGAAGGAAAAATAGTGGAAAATAATGAAACACAAAACATACTTGTACCAGATGATGGCACTACTGAGCTATTTATCTCTTGGTTGCATCAGTTGGGTATTTTGCTATTTAAAATGTATATTCACAGAATAAAATTGGCTTATTTTAATTTGAGAAACTGTATTCAAAAGTATAGAAAGAAATTGACGTCAGTTTTGCTGTTTGTGTTGATAATCACATAATATTGATTTCCAAAGCTCTGAAAGTTGTAGGAAAGACTTGACACCTCCGAAGAGCAGAGAAAGAATATAGGAAATCATTTCAATGCGTACAAATAAGGGAAAAGGAAAAAAAAACTTCAAACCCCAACTGTTTGAAGTAAACTCACCTTTTATTTTTCGTGGGGCACTGGCATGGCTGACAAGTGTGTCAATCCTTAATTGCTGCAAGCCATCTTGAGCCAATGAAGTGCATCTAGTGCAAATAAGTGCCCAGTGTTACTAGGAAGCTGTGCCAGAATTTGATTCAGTGACACAAAAGGAACAGTGATATAGTTAGAATGACGTGTGGCTTGAAGGTTAGTTGCAGATGGAGATGTTCCCATATGCCTGCTTAAAAGTTGTTGTACTTGCAAGTTTAGAAGGTGCTGTCAAACAAGGTTTGGGCAAATTGCTGCAGTGCATCTTGTAGACAGTACATACTACTGCCATTTATGCATTGGTTGTGAAGGGAATGAATGTTAATGATGAATGTGATCCCAGTCAAGCAGGCTGCTTTGTCCTGGATGGTGTCAAGCTTGCTGAATGTATATGGTACACACTGCTGGCATTTTGCATTGGTGTTGGAGGGAGTGAACATAGTCTACTGATCGAAAAAGCTGTTTACCTGAAAAAGCTGTTTCTTAAGTATTATTGGAACTGCACGCATCCAGGTAAGAGAAAATTATTCCTCTTTGAGTCTTGTGGATCGTGGACTGACTTTAGAGTTACAATGAGTTACTTGCACCAGAGTTTCCAACTTTTGATCTGTTTTTATAGCCATACTATTTGTATGGCTGATCTGGTTAAGTTTCTGAAAAATGGTGGTTCCCAGGAGGTTAATGGTGGATAATAGCAATGATAATGCCATTGAAAGTCAAGGTGAGCTTTTTGTTCTTTTGTGGAGGTTCACATTTTCTGGCACTTATTTAATTACCAATCTGCCACTTAGCAGTCCAGTCCTGAATGTTGTCCAGGTGTTGCTGCACATGAATACAATCTATTTCAGAATCTGAGGAATCTTGATTACATAATGGGCAATGTCAATTATCAACAAAAATCCCTATTTCAGACTTTGATAGAAGGTCATTGAAGCAGTTGATGATAATTGACCTGTACATTATCCTGATGAACTTCTGCAGAGATGATTGACCTCCAACAATTACAACCATCTTTCTCTGTGCTAGGCATGACCATTAGAGAGTTTTCCTCTGATTCCTACTTATGTCAATTTGGCTAGGGCTCTGCGATGCTGCACTAGTTTAAATACTGTCTTCACGTCCAGGGCAGTCACATGCAGCTTGCCTCTGGAGTTCACTTCTTTTCACTATGAACAGTTGTTTGATAGTGTAGAACTCAAGTAATCCTTAAGAAAAACACATTTTGTTGAAGCTTTTCACAAACATAGAAAAGTACAGCACAGAACAGGCCCTTTGGCCCACGATGTTGTGCCAAGGATTAATCCTAACGTCAAATAAAATAACACCTAACCTACACACCCCTCAATTCACTGCTGTCCGTGTGGATGTCCAGCAGTTGCTTAAATGTCCCTAATGACTCGGCTTCCACCACCACCCCGGCAACGTATTCATGCATTCACAACTCTGTAAAGAACCTACCTCTGACGTCTCCTCTATACCTTCCTCCTGATACCTTAAAACTACATCCCCTCGTGCCAGTCAATCCTGCCCTGGGGAAACATTTCTGGCTATTGACTCTATATCCATGCCTCTCATTACCTTGTATACTCGATCAGGTCACCTCTCTTTCTACTCCTCTCCCGAGAGAAAATTCCGAGCTTAGTCAACCTCCAGTCCAGGCAGCGTCCTAGTAAACCTTCTTTGCACCCTCTCCAAAGCCTTTGTATCTCCCCTATGTAGGACGACCAGAACAGGACACAATATTCCAAGTGTGGTCTCACCATGGACTTGTAGAGCTGTAGCAAAACCTCTTAAACTCTATCCCCCATGAATGAAAGACAAAACACCATATGTATGCTTAACCACACTTGGGTAGCAACTTTGAGGGATCTATGTACTTAAACACCAAGATTCCTCTGTTCCTCCACACTGCCAAGAACCCTGTCTTTAATCCTATACTAAGCATTCGAGTTCGACCTTCCAAAATGCATCATTTCGCATTTATCCAGGTTGAACTCCATCTGCCATTTCTCAGTCCAGCTCTGCATCCTGTCTCTGTTGCGCTGCAGCCTGCAGTAGCACCTCTAACCTTTGTGTCAACTGCAAATTTACTACCCCGCTTCTCAACCTCCTCATCCAAGTAATTTATAAAAACTACAAAGAGCCAAGGCCGACGAACACAGCCCTGCAGGACACCACTCAACACTGACCTCCAGGCAGAATACTTTCTATCTACAACCACTCTGTCTGCCAACCAAATCTGAATCCAGATAGCCAAATCTCCCTGTATCCCATACCTCCTGACTTTATGAATGAGCCTACCATGGGGAACCTTTATCAAATGCCTTGCTGAAGTGCATATACATCAAATCCACTGGTCAACCTTCGTTGACCTGTCTTGTCACCACCTCAAAGAACTCAATAAGGTTAGTTAGGCATAACCTGCCCCTCACAAAGCCATGCTGAGTGCCTTTAATCATGCTATGCTTTTCCAAATCGTCATAAATCCTATCCCTCAATTCTTTCCAAAACCTTGCTGACCACAGATGGAAGACTGACTGGTCTATAATTGCCAGGGATTTCCCTATTGCTTTTCTTGAAAAGAGGAACAACATTCATCTCCTTCCAGTCCTCTGGTATAACTCCCATGGAGAGTGAGGAAGCCAAGCTCTTCCCCAGCTTAGCAACCTCCTTTCTTGCTTCCCGGAGCAGCTTGGGATAAATCTGGTCTGGCCCTGAGGACTTAGCAATCTTACTGTTTACCAAACTTTCCAGTACATCAACTTCCTCAATCTTGATCTGTTCAAGCCTGTTTCCCAGCTCCTCAAAGTTCTCAATCACAACCAGGTCCCTTTCCTTAGTAAAAACCAAAGCAAAAAGCTCACGTAGGGCTTCTCTATCTGCTCAGACTCCACACACAAGTTCCCTACGCTATCCCTGATTGGCCCTACCTTTTCTCTGATCATTCTCTTATACGTCACGTATGAGTAAAATGCCTTTGTGTTCTCCCTAATCCTTCCTGACAAGCCTTTCTCATGCCCCCTCCTGGCTCTCCTCAGTCCATTTCTGAACTCCTTTCTAGCAAACCTGTAATCCTCTAAAGCTGTACCTGATCCTTGTTTCCTCCACCTTACGTAAGCTGCCTTCTTCCTTTTGACGGAGAAGCTCCTCTGTTCTCATCATCCAAGGCTCCTTAATCTTACCCCTTCTAACCTGTCTCAGAGGGCCAAATTCTTGCAACAGTCACAACAACTGCTCCTTAATCGGTATCCACATGTCTGCTGTGCCTTTCCTGTGGAACAATTGCTCCCAGTCTGTATTTCCCAACTCGTGTCTGATAGCGTCTTGATATCCTTTTCCCATATTAAATATCTTCCCTTGGTAACTGCTCCTTTTCCTCTCCAAGACCGTGGTAAATGTGAGGCACTTGTGCTCACTGTCACCAAAGTGTTCTCCCACCGCGAGATCTGACACCTGTCCTGGCTCTTTGCTGAGCACCAAATCCAAAATGACCCCGCCCCTCATTGGCATGTCTACATATTGAGTAAGGAAACCCTCCTGAACACACCTGACAAAAACTCTCCATCCAAACCATCTGCACTAAGGAGGTTTCAGTCGATATTGGGAAAGTTCAAGTCACCCATAACAAATACCCTGCTACATCTACATTTTTCCAAAATCTGCTGGCCTATGAGTTCTTCAATCTCACTACTGTTATTAGGGGGTCTATAGAAAACCCCCAGTGAGATGGCTGCTCCCTTGCTGTTCCTAACTTCCACCCATCCATACTGACTTAGTAGACAAGCCTTCCTCAACAACCTTCATTTCGGTAGCTGTGATGCACTCTCTGATTAGCAATGTTACACCCCCTCCTCTTTTTCCACCCTCCATGTTCTTTTTAAACGTTCTAAATCCTGGAACATCTAGCATACCACTCCTGCGCCTGTGAAACTCGCGTCTCTGTTA
Organism: Chiloscyllium plagiosum; assembly: GCF_037043375.1. Lineage (NCBI taxonomy): Eukaryota > Metazoa > Chordata > Chondrichthyes > Orectolobiformes > Hemiscylliidae > Chiloscyllium > Chiloscyllium plagiosum. The sequence continues at coordinate 51,600,254 of NW_028270163.1, read as the reverse complement.
TGGCAACAACATAATAGTCCCAAGTACTGGTCCATGCTCCAAGTTCATCACTCTTATTTCTGACACTCCTTGTGTTAAAGCAGACACACTTTAACTTCATCTTGCACACATCAGGACAATGCTTAAGAAATATCATTGTCAATGGAAAACAATATTTGTACTGTTTGAGAGGAAAGTGCTGATTGGTTGGCAAGCAGTCTCTAATTGGTAGTGGGGAGTATGGTGCTGGAAAAACACAGCAGGTCAGGCAGCATCTGAGGAGCAGGAGAATCGACGTTTCGGGCATGACCCTTTCGTTCCTGATGAAGGGCTCATGCCCGAAACATCAATTCTTCTGCTTCTCAGATGCTGTCTGACCTGATGTGCTTTTCCAGCACCACACTCTCGACTGATCTCCAGCATCTGCAGTCCTCGCTTACTTCTAACTGGTAGTGGCATTGCAACAAAAAGGTCTTTTGTCAGTAATTGGAGCAAGGCTGTAATGAAGTCAGAATTCAAGTGGCGGTGGAGCTCATAGTGTGCATTATTGCACAGGCTGTTGCTGTGTACACATCACCTTTTATCAATTGGCTGATGACTGAGAGGAGACTGTAGGGGTGTAACTGGCTGGTTATGAATTTGTCCTGCATTTTGTGGACAGGACATAACAACCAACCATTTCCACATTCCGGTTATAATTTGGGTACTAAAATAGCTTGGTTATGGGCGCATCTAGTTCTGGAGTGCAAGTCTTCAGTATTACTGCAATATAATTTGCCCCCAAAACCTTTGTATATTTACCTCTTTCTTTGTTATGTGAAATAATTTAACTGGTTGAAAATTGGCATCTGTTTTTCATTATTCACTCGATTGTGGTTGGTGATCAGGCTGGCATTTATTACCTGCCTCTAGTTGCCCTTCAGGTGGTTGTGAGCTGCCTTCTTGAATCACTGCAATCCGTGTGCTGTAGGTGGACCCACAGGTAGACAATGTCAGGATTTTGACCCAGTGACATCGGAGGAACAATATCTTTGCAAATCAAGGTCATGAGTAGTTTGAAAGGGAACTTGCAGTTGGAGGTGTTCCCATGTATCTGCTATCTTTGTCCTTCTACTTGGTAGTAGTCATGGGTTTAGAAGGTGCAGTCTAAGGAGCATTGGTGAATTTCTGTCGTGCATCTTATAGATGGTACATAGATGCTGCAATAGAGTGTCGATTGAGGGGGGTGGGGGGGGGGGGTTGTTTGTAGATAAGGGGCCAATCAAGTGGGCTGCTTTGTCCTAGATTGTGTAAGCTGCTTGTGTTTTTGAAGCTGCATTCATTCAGGCAAGTGGGAAGTATTCCATCACATTCCTGACTTGTGCCTTGTAGATGATAGACAGGCTTTAGACAGTCAAGGTGTTACTTGCTGTAATATTCCTGGCCACTGTATTTTTATGGTGAATCCAGTTGAGTTTCTGGTCACTGGCAATCCCCATGATTTTGTTAGGATATTCAATGATGGTAATGTCAAGGCGTGTTTGTTAAATGGTCTTTGTGTGGTATGACTGTTAGTACTGATTTTCAGACCAAGCTTGGTGGTATCTGGGTCTTGTTGCATTTGGAGGTAGACTACTTTAATATCTTAGGAGTGACAAATGGTGTTGAATATTGTGAAACGATCAGCAAACAGCTCTATTTTTGACCTTACGATGGAGAGATGATCATTGTTGCAGCTGAAGATGATTGGTCCCAGGACATATTTCTTAGGAATTCCTACAGAGATGCCCTGGAGTTGTCATGACTGACATCCAAAGATCACAGCCATCTGCCTATGTGCCAAGAATGACTCCAAGTGGAGAGTTTTCTTTCCGATATCCAGTAACTGCAGTTTTGCTAGGGCTCCTTAATGCCACACTTAGTCAAATGTAGCATTGATGTCAAGGGCAATCACACTCACTTAACCTAGAATTTAGCCCTGGCAGAACACAACTGAGAATCACGGTATAGGTTACTGCTGAGAATTGCTGTTTGATACCACTTTGGCGCTTACCATCAGTTTACTGATGATCGTGAGCAGGCTCACAGGGAGCTAATTGGCCAGGTTGGATTTGTCCTGCTTTTTATGCATGGAAGGTACTTGGGCAATTTTCCAAATTGTTGATCAGTTGCCATATTGTAACACTACTGGAGCAGCTTGGCTAGGGTTGCAACAATTTCTGGAGCCAAGTCTTAAGTACTATTGCCAGAATGTTGTCAGGATCTGTTGCCTTTCAGTATCTAATGCCTCCTACTATTTTTTTATATATTTGGAGTGAATTGAATTGGTTGCAAACTGCGATCAGTGATGCAAGGGACCTCTGGAAGAGGATAAGATGGATCATTCACTCAATACTATGATGCTTCTGGCCCTTAGAAACCAGTTCAGTCATGGCAGTGAAGGATGCGCTGCAATTGGTCACAGTATTCTGGCTTTGGGAAATCTGAAAGGACACTGTCCGTACTTTCTCGATCATATCTTCTCATCCACGTAAACGGATGGCCCTGTACTAGATGTGTCCATGGGAGCATTGCATAGAATATATTTACATTGTATTACCAACACAGAAGTAGGTTATTGACATAGGCCCACAACAATGTGTAGACACATGCAAGCCTCATCTGATCCTATGAACCTATTCTTTTCTCCTCCTGTGCTTGTCTAATTTACCATTGAATACATTTGCACTATTTGCAGTGGCAAATGTTTAAAAACATAGGCATACATACAAAAGATGTAGGAAAATTTAGATATGTTAAATGCAAAGACTATTTTAGCATACGTGTGTACTGTAGGGGTCGTAAGTAGTTGATTTGTACTAAGATTGTTAAGTGACTGCATAAAAGTATTATCATTAGATTGTAAATTCGGAGACCTGGGTTTGAATCCCACCATATCAGATTTTGGAATTTGAATTCAGTAAAAATCTGAGATTAAAGGTGTAATGACTGAAACAATTTGTTGATTGTCAGAAAGACTCACCTGGTTCACGAGTGTCATTTGGGAAGGGAACTGATATTCATATGTAGTCTGGCCTATATCTGACTCTTAGATCCACAGCAATATGATTGCTCTAACTGCCTCTTTGGGTAATTAGGGATAGGCAATAAATACTGACTTAGCCGGTGATGCTCACATCCCATAAATGAATAAAGTATAGAAATTAATTACATTATATCATATCAGACAAGTAAAGTAAGCATTTCAAAGTTAAAGCTAGCCATGATTTGTGAACGGTTTTATTTCTAATATTAATCATAAAATAATGCTTTATTTCAAGTCTGAAATGCACATTTTCTTGATTCTCTACAGGAGCTATTCAAGAATATACTAGGTCTTTAAATCTTGTGAACAGGAAATTACCATTTGGTTTGGCTGAGATTGGAGTGTGTTATCAGCCCTTTCCTACTAGCAAACACCCAACTGCATATAACATTGTAAGGTGAGAGATTTAATTCAAGATATGTTGAATTCATGCTTAGTGTGTCATTGATCAGCTGTATTACTTTGTCACAAACATAAAACAATTTTTTTCTTAAAGGTCTCTGTGATAGTGAATCTGTGCTTGACCTTCTCTTGCTGCAACATGTTTTCAATCAGTTGGATCTCACAGGGGATCTCTGATTTATGAATGTTCTACTTCTGACCATGCACGGTGGCTCAGCAGTTAGCACTGCAGCCTCACAACACCAGGGACCCAGGTTCGATTCCAGCTTCTGGCCACTGTGTGTCTGGAGTTTGCACATTCTTCCTGTGTCTGCATGGGTTTCCTCTGGGTGCTCCAGTTTCCTCCCACCATCCAAAGGTGTGCAGGTTAGGTGGATTGGCCATGCTAAATTACTCATCGTGTTAAGTGCATTAGTCAGGGGAAATGTAGAGAAATAAGGGAGTGGATCTGGGTGGGTTACTCTTCGGAGGGTCGGTGTGGACTTGTTGGGCCGAAGGGCCTGTTTCCACACTATAGGGATTCTAAGCCTTCTAAGTTTTAAGTCGTAATTACAAGTGAGTTCCTCTATTAGTATTAATTTTAAGAATCTAACATTCACTCAAAGAGATGTGCAGCATAGGGGTGTTGGGGCGGTGGGGGCGGTTTGGACAGGGTTGGGACCAGTGTTGTTGGAGGGGGGGGGGAGAGAGGTGGTGTTGCATGAGAGTGGGTGTGGGGGCGGTGTTGCACAGTGTTGGAAGCGTGGGGTGGTGTTGAATGAGGTTGGGGGCTGGGGCGGTCCATGCCGACCAGATATCCCAATCCAATCTAGTCCCACCTGCCAACACCTGGCCCATAACCTTCCAAACCCTTTCTATTTATATGCCCATCCAAATGCCTCTTAAATGTTGTAATTGTACCAGCCTCTACCACTTCCTCTGGCAGCTCATTCCATACACTTGCCACCCTCTGCATGAAAAAGTTGCTCCTTACGTCTCTTTTATATCTTTCCCCTCTCACCCTAAACCTATGCCCTCTAGTTCTGGACTCCTCCACCCCAGGGAGAAGGCTTTGTCTATTTATCCTATCCGTGCCCCTTATAATTTTGTAAACCTCTATAAGGTCACCCCTCAACCTCTGATGCTCCAGGAAAAACAGCCCCAGTCTGTTCAGCCTCTCCCTATAGCTCAAATCCTCCAACCCTGGCAACATCCTTGTCCAGTGGAACCTCGATTATCCGAATGTGATGGGAGGGCATTATTCATTATTTCATTTCGATAATCGATTTATTCGGTTAATCAATTAAATGCCTTTCCTCTGGTGCTCGGACTTTTTAAAGTCTGCTCCCCGTTCAGGAGACCAGCAGCAGCACACAGCGTGCAAGGCCCCCCCCCCACCACCGTGCGCAAACCTGTCCAACACCACCTTTACCCCCCCCCCCCCCCCCCACTCCTGTGCAGCACCGGCCTCCAACACTACGCTTCCTGCCCCTGACACCATCAACATCACCATCCCCTCCCCCACTCGCCCGCCCCCTCTCTGAGGCACCTGGAGTGGACACCAACGACAAGACTGCTGCAGTTGCCTTTGTGGGGTAAGTCTCCAAATAGAGCACGCAAGCACACACACATGCAGCCACAGCCCCACACACAACCTTTTGCTGCAACTTTTTGACAGGTTCCAATTTGCCCAGTGCAGGACAATGTTGGAGAGATTATCTGGGGAAGGGCTGTTTAGTTTAGGGTACACCCCTGTGTAGAACTCCAGGGAAAGTGAGAGGAGAGAGAGAAGGTAGGCAGACAGTCATTTGGAGACGGTGCCTGTTTAATCTCTGTAAACAAAAGACCACCGTTGGAAACACGTCTTTGATGTAATGTTTCCATCGGGACCTCAAGATCTCCTTCGGATAATCCGATTTTCGGATAATTGGTATTCTGATAATCAAGATTCCTCTGTAAATCTTTTCTGAACCCTTTCAAGTTTCACACCATCTTTTCGATAGGAAGGAGACCGGAATTGCATGCAATATTCTAACAATGGCCTAACCAATGTCCTGTACAGCTGCAACATGACATCCCAACTCCTGTACTCAATACTCTTGACCATCAGTGGAAAGCATACCAAACACCACCTTCACTATCCTACCTACCTGCGACTCCACTTTCAAGTGCTATGAATCTGCACTCCAAGGTCTCTTTGTTCAGCAACTCTCCCTAGGACCTTACCATTAAGTGTATAAATCCTGCTAAGATTTACTTTCCTAAAATTCAGCACCTCGCATTTATCTGAACTAAACTCCATCTGTCACTTCTCAGCCCATTGGCCCATCTGCTTAAGATCCCCTTGTAATCTGAGGTAACCTCCATCACTGTCCACTACACCTCCAATTTAGGTGTCATCTGCAAACTCACTAACTGTACATCTTTTAAGCTCGCATCCAAATAATTTATATAAATGACGAAAAGTAGTGGAGCCAGCTCCGATTCTTGGTCACAGGCATCCAGTCTGAAAAACAACCCTCCTCCACCCAATATTTTTATATTCTACTGTATTGTGCTCTGATTTATACACAAATTGACTTGGGAATGGAACTTGGTTGTAACCTGGGGACTGCCTGTATGTTCCAACTTGTATATTCTATGTTTCTTGCTTTTAAACCAGGATCTTGATCACTTGATTTCCTGCTTCTAATGTATTTTAAGCACCCAAATTGCTTTCATCTTCTATATCACCTAGATGTCTCAATTCACAATGTTCCTTTTAGTTTTATAACTAAAAGCTGTACAACCTTTTTATAATTACTAATATTGAATTGTATATGCCACCATCTCATTAATATTATATTGTAATGTCTTGCAGTCTTCATCTGCACTGTTTCCTATTTTAATATTGTCTGTGAAAGTAAATGACCCTATACAGTTGATCATTCTGTCATCTGAAGAAAAATATCTTTTTAAAACAAAAAAAGATGGAGAGGAGAAAGGAGTGTGGCGAGAAAGTCAATGTGCCAAGTGAAAATGTTAGAATTCTATCATTTGACTAATGTAAAGTACAAATTAATTACTTTTGTTATGTTCTCAGTTTTAATTTCCCATTACTTTAAAGAACAGGGGAGGTGGACATTGCGTCGTTAGTATGGTTTAGTTCTCCTCGGACTTCAGGCCAATGGCTAGACTACTGGATACGGCAGCGTTTGCTCTGGTGGAGAAAGGTAACAATAATCATTTTATTGGAATACAATTCATTATAGATTTCTATTCACTAAGTTGCTCTATTAGCAATGCTAACATAATCACATAATATTTGAAGATACAGTCCAGCTGCAGGGATAACTGACTAAATATGGTCAGCATCCTTCTATCTGAGTTAGATACTGGACATGCAGCAAATCAAGTCCACAGGGGATCAGGTATCTTCATGCAGTGCATTTTTTGCAGATGGCTGAAATAGGTTCTGCCACAACTGCTAGTTGTGAATTATTACCAGGTATCATGGGTTATTTTGACATTGATGCAATTTGGGAGGGAGAAGATGGTATCAGAGATAGCAGTATTACAACTGAATAAAGAATCAAAGTGTGGCGCTGTAGAAGCACAGCAGGTCAGGCACTATCCTGCTCCTTGGAGTATTTGGGCATAAGCCTTTCATCAGGACGGAGGTAGGAGGGAGAGGGAAGTTAGGTGGGAACGTGATAGATGGATGCAGGTAGAGGTTAATTGTGATAGGTCAATGGGAAGGATGATGAACAGATGAGAATAAGGTGATGCCGAGTTGGAGGATTGGATCTGGGATTTGGGGGGTGTTGGTGGTGGGGGGAATATTTGGATACTTGTGAAGTCTGTGTTGGTTGAAGAGTCCCAAGGTGGACGATAAGGCATTCTTCTTCCAGTTGGCTTGTGGTTTTGATTTGGCGGTAGAGACGGCCCAGGACTTGCATGTCCTTGTTGGAGTGGGACGTGGAGTTGAAGTGGTCGGCCACAGGGTGGTGGGATTGTTTGGTGTGTGCTTCCCAGAATTGTTCTCTGAAACACTCCGCGAGTTGGTGTTCTCTCCCCAATGTAGAGGAGACCACATCAAGAGCAACAGATGCAGTAGATGAGGTGGGTGGATGTGCAGGAAAATCTGTTGGATGTGAAAAGATCCTTTGGGGCCTTGGGCGGAGGTGAGAAGAGAGGTGAAGGCACAGGTTTTGCACCTCGTGCAGTGGCACGGGAATGTGCCAGGTGTGGATGGGGTTGATTGGGGGGTATGGACCTAACAAGGGAGTCGCAGAGCGAATGGTCTCTGCTGAACGCAGATGGGGTGAGGATGGAATTATATCTTTGTGGGTGGTGGAAATAGTAGAGGATAATGAGCTGAATTCAGAGATTATTGGGGTGGAAGGTGAGGACCAGGGTTCTAACCTTGTTGTGGTTGGAGAGGTGGGGTTTGAGAGCGAAGGTGATGCACTGGCGGGCATTGTTGATCAAGTGAGAGGGGAAATTTGTGGTCCCTGAAACAGGACATCTGGGTGTGTGGGGGAAGAAGTGTTGTCAAGGTAGCTGTGGGAGTCGGTCGTCGGAGATGGAGACAGAGATGTCCAGGAAAGGGAGGGAGGTGTCAGAGATGGTCCATGTGAACTTGAGGTCAGAGTGGAAGGTGTTGGTAAAGTTAGTGAACTGTTCAACCTCTTCTTGGGAGCATGAGGTAACGCCGATAGTCATCGATATAGCAGTGGAAATGGTGGAGGCTATTGACTGTGTAACTACATGTGAATAAAGGCAATTACAGAGGCATTAGGGAGAAGCTGGGCAGAATTGACTGGGGGAGGAGCCTAGCAGGAAAGACAGTGGAACAGCAATTGCCCCCAGTTTCTGGGAGTAGTTCAGGAAACATAGCAAAAATGCGTCCCGAGGTAAAAGAAGCATGGTACAGGGACAATGAGGCAACTATGGCTAAGGAAGTCGGGGATAGCGTAAAACCAAAAAAGAAAGCATATAATGTGGTGAAAGGCACTGGGAAACCAGAGGATTGGGAAGCTTATAAAGACCAACAGAGGGCAACAAAAAAGAAATAGAGAGAAGATTAAATGCGAGGGTAAGCTAGCCAGTAATAAAGGAAGACTGAGAGTTTCTTTAGATATCTAAAGAGCAAAGGAGAGGCAAAAGTGGACATCAATCTGCTGGAGAGAAACTAGTGGGGAATAAGGAAATGGCTGAGGAACTGAATAGTTAGTATGTGTCAGTCTTCACATTGAAAGACATGAGTAATATTCCAAAAATTTCAAGAGAATTGGGACAGAACTGAGTATAGTGGCATTCACCAAGGTGAAGGTGTTAGAAAAACTGGCCTGAAAGTGGATACATCACCTCGACCAGATGGACTACACCCCAGAGTTTTAAAGGAGATAGCTGGAGAGGTTAGTGGTGATAGAGAGATAGTGGTGATCTTTCAGGAATTGCTAGAGTCAGGGAGGGTCCCAGAGGATTGTTAAATGGTGAACATGACACCCCTGTTTAAAAAGGGAGAAAGAAAGTTACAGGCCGATTAGCCTAACCTCTGTCGTGGAATGATTTTTGAGACGATTGTGAAGGATGAGATTTCGGAATACTTGGAAGTGTATGGTAAAATAGGGCAAAGTCAATATGGTTTCATCAAAGGGAAGTCATGCCTCACAAAGCTGCGAGAATTCTTTGAGGAAATAATGAATAGGTTAGACCAAGGAGAGCCAATGGATGTTATCTACCTGAACTTCAAGAAGGCGTTTCACAAGGTGCTGCACAGGAGGCTTCAGTTTCCCCATTTTCCCCTTCCCCCAACCCCTCCACCCCACTTATCCCAGATCCAGCCTTCCAAATCTGAACCGCCCTCTTGGACTGTCCTACTTTCCCATAGAACATAGAAAAATACAGCGCAGTACAGGCCCTTTGGCCCTCGATGTTGCGCCGATCCAAGCCCACCTAACCTACACTAGCCCACTATCCTCCATATGCCTATCCAATGCCTGTTTAAACGCCCATAAAGAGGGAGAGTCCACCACTGCTACTGGCAGGGCATTCCATGAACTCACAACTCACTGAGTAAAGAATCTACCCCTAACATCTGTCCTATACCTACCACCCCTTAATTTAAAGCTATGCCCCCTCGTAATAGCTGACTCCATACGTGGAAAAAGGTTCTCATGGTCAACCCTATCTAAACCCCTAATCATCTTGTACACCTCTATCCAGTCACCCCTAAACCTTCTTTTCTCCAATGAAAACAGCCCCAAGTGCCTCAGCCTTTCCTCATACGATCTTCCTACCATACCAGGCAACATCCTGGTAAACTTCCTCTGCACCCGTTCCAGTGCCTCCACATCCTTCCTATAGTATGGCGACCAAAACTGTACACAATACTCCAGATGCGGCCGCACCAGAGTCTTATACAACTGCAACATGACCTCAGGACTCCGGAACTCAATTCCTCTACCAATAAAAGCCAGTACGCCATATGCCTTCTTCACCGCACTATTTACCTGGGTGGCAACTTTCAAAGATCTGTGTACATGGACACCAAGATCCTTCTGCTCATCCACGCTACCAAGTATCCGACCATTAGCCCTGTACCCCATCTTTTTGTTACTCTTACCAAAGTGAATCACCTCACATTTACCTAAATTGAACTCCATTTGCCACCTTTCTGCCCAGCTCTGCAGCTTATCTATATCCCGCTGTAACCTGACACATCCTTCCTCACTGTCAACAACTCCACCGACTTTCGTATCATCCGCAAACTTGCTCACCCAACCTTCTAGCCCCTCCTCCAGGTCATTTATAAAAATGACAAACAGCAATGGTCCCAAAACAGATCCTTGCGGAACACCGCTAGTAACTGCACTCCAAGATGAACCTTTACCATCAACTACTACCCTCTGTCTTCTTCCAGCCAGCCAATTCCTAATCCAAACCTCCAACTCACCCTCAATGCCATACCTCCGTATTTTTTGCAGTAGCCTACCATGGGGAACCTTATCAAACGCCTTACTAAAATCCATATACACCACATCTACCGCTTTACCCTCGTCTACCTCCTTAGTCACCTCAAATAATTCAATAAGGTTTGTGAGGCACGACCTGCCCTTCACAAAACCATGCTGACTATCCTTGATCACATTATTCCTATCCAGATGTTCATAAATCTGGACAATTCTCTCTAAGACTTTGCCCACAACAGAAGTGAGACTCACCGGCCTATAGTTACTAGGGTTATCCCTACTCCCCTTCTTGAACAAGGGAACCACATTTGCTATCATCCAGTCTTCTGGCACTATTTCTGCAGATAACGAGGACATAAAAATCAAGGCCAATGGCTCTGCAATCTCCTCCCTTGCTTCCCAGAGAATCCTAGGATAAATGCCATCAGGCCCAGGGGACTTATCTATTTTCACCCTTTCCAGAATTTCCAACACCTTTTCCCTACATACCTCAAAGCCGTCCATTCTAATTAATTGTGACTCAGTATTCACATCGGCAACAATGTCCTGTTCCTGAGTGAATACTGACGAAAAGTATTCATTCAGTGTCTCCCCAATCTCTTCAGCCTCCATACGCAATTTCCCACTACTATCCTTGACTGGACCTATTCCTACCCTAGTCATTATTTTATTCCTGACATACCTATAGAAAGCCTTTGGGTTTTCCCTAATCCTACCAACTAAGGACTTTTCATGTTCCCTCCTTGCTGCTCTTAGCTCTCTCTTCAGATCCTTGCTGGCTACTTTTTTTAGATTAGATTAGATTAGATTACTTACAGTGTGGAAACAGGCCCTTCGGCCCAACAAGTCCACACCGACCCGCCGAAGCGTAACCCACCCAGACCCATTCCCCTATATTTACCCCTTCATCTAACACTACGGGCAATTTAGCATGGCCAATTTGCCTAACCTGCACATTTTTTGGATTGTGGGAGGAAACCGGAGCACCTGGAGGAAACCCACGCAGACACGGGGAGAACGTGCAAACTCCACACAGTCAGTCGCCTGAGGCGGGAATTGAACCCGGGTCTCTGGCGCTGTGAGGCAACAGTGCTAACCACTGTGCCACCGTGCCGCCCACTTCATAACTCTCAATCGCCCCAATTGAACCTTCACGCCTCATCTTTACATAGGCACCCTCTTCCTTTTAACAAGGGATTCCAATTCCTTATTAAACCACGGCTCCCTCACACGACCCTTTCCTTCCTGCCTGACAGGTACATTCTTATCAAGAACACTCAATAGTTGCTCCTTGAACAAGCTCCACATATCAATTGCGCCCTTCCCTTGAAGCCTACTTTTCCAAGCCACGCATCCTAAGTCGTGCCCCACCGCATCATAATTTCCCTGCCCCCAGCTATAACTCTTGCCCTGCAGTGCACACTTATCCCTCTCCATCACTAGAGTAAAAGTCACCGAGTTGTGGTCACTGTCCCCAAAGTGCTCACCTACCTCCAATTCTAATGCCTGGCCTGGTTCATTACCCTATACCAAATCCAATATGGCCTCACCTCTTGTTGGCCTGTCTACATATTGTGTCAGGAAACCCTCCTGCACACATTGGACAAACACCGACCCATCTAACGAACTCGAGCTATAGCTTTCCCAGTAAGTCCCCCATAACAACCACCCTATTACTTTCACTCTTCTCCTGAATCATCCTCGCAATCCTTTCTTCTACGTCTCTAGGACTATTAGGAGGCCTGTAAAAAACTCCTAACAGGGTGACCTTACCTTTCTTATTCCTAACCTCAGCCCAAACTACCTCAGATGGCGAGCCTTCATCCATCGTCCTTTCCACCGCTGTAATACTATCTTCGACAAGCAATGCCACACCTCCCCCTCTTTTACCCCCACCTCTGACCCTAGTAAAACATTTAAACCCTGGAACCTGCAACAGCCAATCCTGTCCCTGTTCTACGCATGTCTCCGTAATAGCCACAACATCGAAATCCCAGGTACCAACCCACGCTGCAAGTTCACCTACCTTATTTCGTATACTTCTAGCATTGAAGTATACACACTTCAAGCCACTTTCCTGTTTACAGGCACCCTCCTTTGAGATTGATGCCATGTTCCTAACCTTCCTACACTCCAGGTCCTGCACCCTAAAGGTACAGTCTCGGTTCCCATGCCCCTGCAGAGTTAGTTTAACCCCCCCCCCAAGAGCACTAGCAAACCTCCCCCCAAAGATACCGGTGCCCCTCAGGTTCAGGTGTAGACCATCCTGTTTATAGAGGTCCCACCTTCCCCAGAAAGGACCCCAGTTATCCAGATACCGGAATCCCTCCCTCCTGCACAATCCCTGTAGCCACGCATTTAACTGTTCTCTCTCCCTATTCCTCGACTCTCTATCACGTGGCACGGGTAACAAACCAGAGACAACAATTCTGTTTGTTCTAACTCTGAGCTTCCAACCTAGCTCCCTGAAAGCCTGCCTAACATCCTCAGCCCTCTTCCTACCTATGTCGTTGGTGCCAATGTGGACCACGACTTCGGGCTGCTCCCCCTCCCCCTTAAGGACCCGGAAAACACGATCAGAGACATCACGTACCCTTGCACCTGGGAAGCAACATACCAAACATGAGTCTCTCTCGCCCCCACAAAACCGCCTATCTGTGCCCCGAACTATCGAGTCCCCAATAACTATTGCTCTGCTCTTCTCCACCTTTCCCTTCTGAGCAACGGGGACAGGCTCCGTGCCAGAGGCCTGAACCCCATTGCTTACCCCTGGTAAGTCGTCCCCCCCACAATTATCCAAAACAGTATACTTGTTCTTGAGGGGAACGGCCGCAGGGGATCCCTGCAGTGGCTGCTTCCTCTCAGTCCCCCTCACTGTTACCCATCTGTTTGCAATCTTTGGAGTTACTACTTCCCTAAAGCTCCGATCTATGACCCCCTCTGCCTCCCGAATGATCCTAAGTTCATCCAACTCCAGCTCCAGTTCCCTAACACTGTCTTCCTTTCCACCTATCCGCTCCACCCTGCCCTGTGACTTACCACCTTCACCCCCACCTTCACCTACCTATTGCATTCTCAGCAACTTTCCACAACCCCCAGTCCCACCCTGCCTCCAACTCCCCTATTCCTGATGAAGAGCTTATGCTCGAAATGTTGACTCTCCTGCTCCTCGGATGCTGCCTGACCAGCTGTGCTTATCCCAGCACCACACTTTTCAACTTTGCATAACATGTGCCAAAATACATTGGAGCTTTGCCTTTGTGAAGATTACCTCAATTGTGATTTTATCCTTGCATCAAATTATTTCCCATGCTCACAATTAACTCACCAAATTTCAACTTGACACCTCTTACTGCGCCACTGTGAAGGTGCAAACCTGAAAATTAGCCAAATATGGTAATTCAATATTTTAAACTTCACACAGATTTATATATCTTCAAGTGAGTAAAAAAAATTTTGTCCATTTTATGTTTGGATGTGATTGTAAGTTTGCACACTGAGCCGGTGGATTTGTTCTCAGATGTTTTGTCACTATACTAGATAACATAATCAGTGAGCCTCTGAAGCACTGGTGTTCTATCTCGCTCGCTATTAATGTGTCTTGGTCTATTGTGGTGTGTAATATCGTATTGAGTTCTTTTTCTGAGAGGTTGGTAAATGGCGTCCAAATCGTTATGTTTGTTGATGGAGGTCCGGTTTGAATGCCAGCCCTCAAGGAATTCCAGTGCATGTCTATGTTTAGCTTTTCCCAGGATGGATATGTTGTCCCAGTCAAACTGGTGTCCCTCTTCTTCTATGTATGGATACTAGTGATGGTTTGTCATGTCTTTTGGTGGCTAGTTGGTGCTCATGTATCCTAGTGCCTAGTTTCCTGCCCATCTGCCCAATGTAATGTTTGTTGTAGTCCTTGCGGAATATTTTGTATATGACATTTGTTCTGTTGGTTGTTGGTACAGGGTCCTTTTAAATTCGTCAGGAGCTGTTTTAGTGTGGTGGGCTACCATGATGCCTATGGGCCGGAGTAGTCTGGTTGTCATCTCTGAGATGTCTTTAATGTATGGCAGAGTGGCTAGAGTTAAATTGAATTGAATTTATTGTCATGTGTAACGAGGCACAGTGAAATGTTTTGTCACATAGTTAAGTAGCATCAATAAGTAACTAATAGGTAAGCAGTGGCAAAAACAAAAACACAGGTACAGGTGAATAATAAAAGTTTGAGAGTCCATTCAGTACTCTATACAATCTCTGGGCATGTTGTCGTCTTAAGGTCTGTTGTGTAGGAATCGGCAGACTATGCTTATTGGGTATCCATTGTTCCTGAATATATTGTCAAGGTATTTTTTTCTCCTCCGCTTCTGTTAGTTTCTGCATGCTACAGTGTGTTGTGTTTTGTTTAAATAATGTCCTGATGCAGCTCCGTTTGTGGGTGCTGGGACGATTGTTCCTGTAGTTGAGTATCTAGTCAGTGTCTGTGGCTTTCCTGTAAACGCTGGTCTGTAATTCTCCATTGGCCTTGCATTTCACTGTGACCTCCAGAAAGGGGAGTCTGTTGTTCTCTTCCTCCTTGGGTGAACTTTATACCAATAAGGATGTTGTTAGTGTCTTTGTGGGTTTCTTCTAATTTGTTGCGTTTTGTGATGACAAAGGTGTCATCCACACAGAGGACCCAAAATTTGAGTTGGATTGTGGGAAGGGCTGTTCATTCTAACCTCTGCATAACTGCTTCTGCTAAGAGTCCTGATATTGGTGATCACGTAGGCGTGCCACTGATTTGTTTGTAGGTCATGTCGTTGAAGGTGAAGTGGGTCGTGAGACACAAATCTACTAGTTGAGGGTGCTGTCCTTGCTGGTGGAATTGGTGTTGTCAGATGTTTGTGTCCTTGGTTCGTCTAACAGTGAGGCCAGTGTTTCTTTTGGCTAGGATAATGGATAATGTTTGTTGATGTGAATAGGGCCGGTTTCTACAAAACAGACCTAAACAAGACCCAACATGCCCAGAAACTCTAGCCACTCTGCCATACATTAAAGACATCTTGGAGATGACGACCAGACTACTCTGACCCCTAGACATCCATGGTAGCTCACAGGGCGAAAATGAGGACTGCAGATGCTGGAGATCAGAGCTGAAAAATGTGTTGCTGGAAAAGCGCAGCAGGCCAGGCAGCATCCAAGGAGTAGGAGAATCGACATTTCGGGCATAAGCCCTTCTTCAGGTAGCTCACAAACATACCACCATACTGAAACAGCTCCTGATTCATTTAAAGGACCCCATACCAACAACCAGCAGAACTAATGTCATATATAAAATACCCTGCAAGGATTACAACAAACAGTACATTGGGCAGGAAACTAGCCACCAAAAGACATGACCCACTATCACTAGTATCCATACACACAGACAAAGAGAGACACCAGTTCGACTAGGACAATACATCCATCCTGGGACAGGCTAAACAAAGACATGCACAGGAATTCCTCGAGGCCTGGCATTCAAATGGGAACTCCATTAACAAACATAATAATTGGAGCCCATTTACCAACCTCTCAGAAAAAGAACCGGAAGTGATATCACCCAACACGAGGCATTCGGATGGGTATATGAATAGGAAGGGTTTGGAGGGATATGGGCCAGGTGCTGGCAGGTGGGCCTAGATTGGGTTGGGATATCTGGTCGGCATGGACAGGTTGGACCGAAGGGTCTGTTTCCATGCTGTACATCTCTATGACTCCATGACCGATAAATAGCAAGCAGGACTGAACGCCAGTGCTTCATCGGAGGCTCACTGATGTACCTAGCATGGTGACGAAACATTTGAAAATAAATCTACCAGCTCAGAGAACAAACTTACGACCTCATCCACAACCTGAGCTACAAGTCTTCTCCAAAATCGTATGCTTGAAATTGTGCATTAATCCATGCACTTGTTTTTATATTAGGTAGGAAATGTAAAAGGTGATAGCTACATTGTTAATTGTTGCATAGCATCTTCCTATGTTTTATTCTGTAAGTGTTATTTGGTTGCCTTGTAGTTTGCCAAAAATCCATCCAATTTTACAGCTGGTGATTTCCAGGATCATGATGGAACTAAAGGAGCAGCCCTGTATTTCAGTTTTCCATGGGGGATGGAACCAATTGAGAAGTTGCTAAATCTGGGAGACAAGCAACTTGTGCTTGAGCACCATGGAAATAAAACAAACTTAAAAGTATGAGTATAAATTTTTTTTTTATTTGTAGTATAAAATGTATCATTAAATAGTGCTGAATTCTGCACAGAACATTTTATTGTATTTTCAAAATAGTTGTTATAGATTTCAAGTTGGATATCATGCCATTACTTACCTTGCTGAATTACCTGATCTCACCAAGAGTAGCCTACTAAAAAGTGAGGGGAAAAAAAATCAGCCAAGGTTTGTTGCTTTTTTTATTTGAGCAATTCCAATTGCATGTGTGTGGATCACAAGTAAGAACAGAATTTGTGAAGCTAATATTAACTTTTGATACGAATGCTCTTTTCTATGAATGTCTATGGAGCTTTTTGCACACTTTTGGTCATTTGGTAGAAAACTTACATTTCAGTCAATGTCGTGAGTTCAAGTCCCAATCATAATTTGAGCATATTATCTAGGAATGTAGAAACATGAGAAGGCCATGCAACACCACCATTCAATATGATCAAGGCTGATCAAACAGTTCAATGCCTTTCATATACCCTATAAAACACAGAAATAGAGAACACACACCGGGTCATCAACGCCACGCTCACAGGAATCCGATTCACTAGAGAGGAAGAAAAGGACAACCAACTCCCATTCCTAGATGTGATGGTACAGAGAACATCTAATGGAGAATTCACCACAAAGGTATACAGGAAAGCCAGACACACAGACCAAGTCCTGAACTACGAAAGCAACCACCCCAACGCACACACAAGTTGCATCAAGACACTATTCAAAAGGGCCACAGCACACTGCAGTACACCAGAACTGCAAAAAGAGGAAGAAGAACACCTCTACAATGTATTCGCCAAAAACGGATACCCCTGCAATTTCATCAACAGATGCCTAAGGGAAAGACAACAGAATGAGGACATGCCACAACCCAAAGGACTAGCCACACTACCATACATCAAGAGCATTTCTGAACTGACAGCCAGACTACGGCGACCACTAGGACTCATAACAGCACATAAACCAACAGCCACTCTCAGACAACAACTCGCCAGAACGAAGGACCCGATACCCAGCATGAGCAAAACCAATGTGTATAAAATCCCATGCAAGGACTGCACAAAACACTACATAGGACAAACAGGAAGACAGCTAACGATCCGCATCCATGAACACCAACTAGCCACGAAACGACACGACCAACTATCCTTAGTAGCCACACACGCAGATGACAAGCAACATGAATTTGACTGGGACAACACTACTATTATAGGACAAGCCAAACAGAGAACAGCCAGGGAATTCCTAGAGGCATGGCACTCTTCCACAGATTCAATCAATAAGCACATCGACCTGGACCCAATATACCGACCACTGCAACGGACAGCTGGAACTGACAACCGGAAGCGGCAGATTCAAACCACTACAAATGGCGGTGGAAAGATCATAGAAGCGCTTCACAGGAGGCTCCCAAGCACTGAGGATGTCACCTAGACAGGGGACGAAATATCTGCAACACAAATTCCCAGCTCAGCGAACAGAACTACAACAACGAGCACCCGAGCTACAAATCTTCTCACAAACTTTGAACCCTATAATCCTGTACATCACTGGCAATAAGAAATCTATCAATCTCTACCTTACATATATTCAAAGATGGAATTTCTATGGCAGAGAATTCTAAAAGTTCAGAATGGTTTGAGAAAATAAATGTCTCCTCATCTCCAATCTAAGTGGCATGTCCCTTTTTTTAAGCTGTGCCCTTTGGTTCTAGACTCCCTAACCAGGGAGAAAATCTTATCTGCATCTGCCCTTTATCCTTTTTAGTGTTTTATAAGTTTAATGAGATCATCTCACATTCTTTGAAACTCTAGAGCATACAGGCCCAGTTTGACCACGCTTCATAGGAGTCCTGTCATTCCAAGAACAAGTCTGCTGAACCTTTGTTGCATTTTTTATGGCAAACATAGTTTTATTGAGATTAGGAGATCAAAACTGAACATAGTACTCCAGGAACTGTCTAAACAAACTCTATACAATAGCAGAGTTTAGATTAGAGTGGTGCTGGAAAAGCGCAGCAGTTCAGGCAGCATCCGAGGAGCAGTAAAATCAACGTTTATGAAGGGCTTTTGCCCGAAACGTTGATTTTACTGCTCCTCGGATGCTGCCTGAACTGCTGTGCTTTTCCAGCACCACTCTAATCTAAACTCTGGTTTCCAGCATCTGCAGTCATTGTTTTTACCTCTATACAATAGCAGCAAGACATAACTACTACTGCTGTATTCAAATCCTCTTGTAATATTCAATTTGCCTGCCTTGTGGATTGCTCGGTCCCTTGGTACGTCTACTCTTTTCAACTTCTTACCTTGTAGGAAATACTCTGCATATCTGTTTCTCCTATCAAAGTGGATAATCTCACATTTTTCTATTTTCTGTTTCATTGTCCATGTTCTTGCCCATTCACTAACCCTGTCCAAAACTCCATCACAATACATGTTCCCACATGGCTTTGTATCATTTACAAATTTGGAAAAATTACATTTGGCCCTGAACTCAAATCACTGATATGTTGTAAACTGCAGGGGCCCAAGTACTAATCCTTGCAGTGCCCCATTAATTACAGCCTGCCACTGTGATTTGTTCTGATTCTGTTTTCTGTCTGTTAGCCAATCATTAATTCAGACCAACCCATTATCTCCATTCTATGTGCTTTAATTTTTCTCAGCAGCCTCCTATGGGGGACTTTATCAAAAGCCACCTGAAAATATAAGTACACTACGTCATTTATGAATTTTGTTAATAACATGTTCAAAAATTAGTCATAGAAACCATATAGTGCAGAAAGAGGCCTTTTGGCCCATCAGGTCTTCATTGGCTAACACCACATGGAGTTTTTACTATGGCCAATCCACCTGACCTGCACATATTTGGACTGTGGGAGGAAACTGCAGCACCTGGAGGAAATCCACACAGACATGTTGAGAACATACAAACTCCACATAGACAGTTGCCCAAGGCTCGAATAGAACCCAGGTCCCTGACTTCCACTGACATATAAAAATGACATTTGGCTAAAATGAATGTTGAAGGGTTTATGCCCGAAATGTCGATTCTCCTGCTCCTCTGCTGCCCCTGACCTGTTGTGCTTTCCCAGCAACACACTCTCGACTAAAATAAATGTCAGTTAGAAACAGTGTCAGGGAGTTTATAATGGGGAAGAGAGAAATAGCAAAGAAGCCAAATTATTATTCTGTGTCTGCTTTCACTAAGGAAAGTACCAGAAGTCCCCAGAACTAGCGATCCAAGTGCCCAAGGAGAAAGGGGGTTTGAAGGAAATTGTCATGGGTGTGAAGACTGTATTGAAGAAATTAATGAGTCTAAAAGTTGATAAATCCCCAGGACCAGATGATCCACATCCAAGACTGTTGAAGGAGATCGTTACAGCAATAGTACAGCATTGGTAATTCTCTCCCAAAATTCTATAGATTCTGGAATGATTTATATGGATTGGAAGATAGAAATGTCGCCTAACTGTTTAACAAGGAAGAGAGAGAAGTCAACTAATGACCTGTCAGCCTTACATTAGTAGTAGAGAAAATATATAATCTATCCATTTCATCCATATGTTTATCCAATGACCGTTAAAATGCCCTTCAAGTTGGCAAGTCTACTGCTGTTGGAGGCAGTGCGTCCCATGCCCCTACTTCTCTCTGAGTAAAGAAACTACCTCTGACATCTGTCCTATATCTATCACCTCTCAATTTAAAGCTATGGCCCCTTGTGCTAGCCATCACCATCCCAGGAAAAAGGTTACCACTATCCGCTCTATCTAACCCTCTGATTATCTTATGTCTCAATTAAGTCCCCTCTCAACCTTCTCTCTAATGAAAACAGCCTCAAGTCCCTCAGCCTTTCCTCATAAGATCTTCCCTCCGTATCAGGCAACATCCTAGTAAACCTTTTCCAAAGCTTCCACATTCTTCCTATAATGTGATGAGTTTTGACTTTCTGCATTTTGAACTATATAGTTACCAAAGGTACTGTAATGATTTTTGAAAGACTACCATTGCCTATGTCTAGTTATGTATAGGTCTTGCAGCATGCAAATTGCCTGCTGTATTTGCCTATTAACCACAGTGAAACAAGGAGATGATGGCCTAGGGCTATTATCATTGAATTCATGGTCTGGCATATCTCCCATTTGGCCATTACCATCAGGCCAGGGCATGAACCCTGGTTCAATAGAGAATGAAAAAGGGCATGCAAGGAGCAGCACCTGGCATAAGATCTCAAACTGGTGAAGTGACTAAACAGGACTGCTTGCATAGCAAACAATGTAAACAGTAAATTATAGACAAAGCTAAGTGAGCCCAGATCCACAAATCAGATCTACTTTCTGCTATTCTACTGCATCCAGTTGTGAATGGTGGTTGGCAATTGAACCTCTCACTGGAGAGGAAGACTTGACCAATATCCCCATCCTCAATGATGAAAGAACCAACACAACAGTACAAAAGGTAAGGCTGAAACATTTGCAGCAGTCATCAGTGAGAAGTGCTGAATGAATGAGCCATCACAGCCTCTGCATGGTCTCCAGCATAATAGATACCAGTCTTCAGTCAAGGAAAAAAGGGATGGAGCAACTGGATAATGCAAAGGCTTTGGGCTCTGACAACATTCTGGTGACGATACGAAAGCCATGCTCCAGCTCTTGGTGCTTCCCTAGCCAAGCTTTCCAGTACATTTACAATGATGGCATCTACCCAATAATGTGAAATATAGCCCAGGATGTCCTATACACACACAACAGGACAAATCCAATCCAAGCAATTACTGCTGCATTAGTCTCTTCTCGATCACTAAAGTGCTGGAAGGTGTCATCAGCATTGCTATCAAGCATTATCTGCTCAGCAATAACCTGGTCAGTGACACCCAGTTTGGGTTCCACTAAGGCCACTCCGTTTCTGGTCTCATTAGGTTAAGAGATTCTATTTATATGTTTGGGTTTCTTTGGATTGGTGATGTCATTTCCAAAGAAACCGAAACATATAAATAGATAGCAGGAATTATCAGCAGTTCTTTGCCTGAGGCCCACTGAAGATGTTACCTAGTAGGGTGACGAAACCTCTGGAAATGAACCTTCCAGCTCAGAGAGCAAACCTACATCCAAAACCTCAACCTGAGCGACAAATCTTCTCAAAACTCACTTCCATCGAGAAAGACAAGGGCAGCAGGTACGTAGGAACAGCATCTGCGTGTTCCCCTCCAAGCTTCACCAGCCTGACTTTGAAATATTTCATTGTTCATTCGCTGTGACTAAATCAAAATCTTGGAACTCTTTCCCTAATGGCATTGTGGTTCAAGAACAGCATATCAACAGCAGAGGTTCAAGAAGGCAGCTCACCACACTATCTCAGGGGCAACTAAGAATGGACAATAAGTACTGGCCAGCCACATCCCATGAGTGAATTTAAAAAAAAACTGGCAGTTCATTTTCAGTGAAATATCTTGATTTACTTGTGATTCATGATAATCATTATATGAATCAAAGATCTTTGCTTTTAACCATGGCAAGAATGAGTGATTTTAGGTGATTAATGATATGATTTTGCAATGGGGCTTACAGTGCTTAACAAATGTGCCCGTGCTTATCAGGACTTACTTATCTCTAAAAGGGTCGAGATGGGAGGAAGACTGTCATTCCACATGTTCTGTCCGTAAGTGGGAATCTGGACCGAGGAGCATTAGCCCTTTTGTTTGATTCATTGCAACTTACTAAGAATGTTGAATCAAAACACAAATTCAACCAAAAGAAGGTACGTTATTTTGCAAAATGATTTGTATTTAAGTAAGATTCAGTAAACTGTTTGTTTCTCACTAATTGTGGAAAATAGCCAGAATTTGAACAAAAGTACTGCTTTGCACATTTTAGCAAAATGATACCAATAGGTAACTTCTCAGATAAAATTTGAATGTCTTTTCCCCTTCCTTTAAGTCTCATTTGTGTATATCATCCTCTGGTTTCAATGAAGAGTATTTTATCTCCTGTCTCTGGCAACACATGCTTTTTAAATAGTTCATCTAGGTTTCTGCAAAGTATCTTCCCATACTTCTGTAGTGAATGTAACAAGGTCAGCCAGGTGGATATCACAGAATGAATTCTATGATTGGACCAGGTTAACAGCCCCAATCAGGGAGCCATGACTGACAGATACAAACAGGAGTGTCTAAGGTTCTGTTCGCTGAGAGCTGACTCTGAGGAAGCCAGACTAGTGTCAAGTACAATGCACGTGCAAATAAAGGGTGACTTGATGGGTTACCAGCCTCCGTGGTGTTATTTCAGTGCTGACAAGAGGAAAAAATATGATCCTGAATAAATTGCTTGTAACAACCGTCTTTAAATTGGGGTGAGCATTCCTAGTATTTTGCCGATATTTGGGAAGCTTGACCCATTTGACCCTGCCATAGAAAACTGGGACAGTATGTGGAAAGACTGGATTTTTTTTTTCTAGGTAGATCAAAAGTAACAAATAATTCTCCTGACAGTGTGTGAACCTGCAGCTCCTTGTGGTTATTAAGAGCCTAACATTTCCTGAAGCACCAGATACTAAAACCTTTCAAGAGTTAACAGATTTAGTTAAGGAAGATAACAATCCCAAGCCACCTCTAATTCTGAGATTCTATAGTTTTTACCCAACAGTTCAAGAACCGGGAAATCTGTATCAGGATTTTTGAGGTTAAGATATCTGGCAGAGGCATGTGACTTTGGACATTCAAAGACCTAAATGGGCATAGAGAACTCATAGGCCAATATCCAGGAGAGTGCACAACCTGGAAAACCCAGTTGCATCTGGCTTGGAGCAATTAAATTGTTTGGCAGCATCCACATTAGAACCAATCAAAATAAACACCTGGTTAAATAGTGGTTGATACTATCGCAGCTGTATCAGTGATTGCAGAACTAATCTAACAAAATTCGCTCTGGACTCCCCTTTTAAGTTTGCATAAGATCTCAGCTAGACTGAGGATCTATACTAGGGATCCTTTGTACATTAAGAGTACAACTTCAGTTCCAGTCTCCTATGAAAAACAGCTTGTTCAGTTACCACCGATTGTAGTTGTAGGAGCGAAATCCCCAACCAAGGGCAAAGTCTCAGGAGGCAGGCAGAATTCAGGTACGTGGCAGTCTTTATTGAAGCAGTCAATGGATCATGAAAGGAGAAGGCTAAAGACTCTCCCTGAATCTGGCCTGAACATGAGGACTCAGTTATCTCCTTAATCTACAGCTTAGATCAGAAGAGAGGTCAATGATGCTCTAGTTTATACAGCAAAATACAATATTTTTATGCATTTGTTACAATAATCGCATACAACGTGATCACTGTGCCCTTCCCCTTATTCTATGCAGCCAATCCTGTGAAACACCTAATCAATGAAGGACACCCCTGTGGACTGCCCTAGGTCCCATGTTCTCATGGTGTTTAACAGACATTGTGATCTCCAGGTTTGGGATCTTTCCATGTGTCGATTAATTCACATTCTAAAGTGACTGGCTGTACTCCGTTCAGACATGCCCCTGTCTTGCTTATCTCAGAGGACTGCTTGAATTCTGTTTTTACTGTATTCGTTTGCTATCTCTATCAAATTCTGTTACTCATATTTTCCCACTGCCCGAATTATACAAAAGACAGTTGGTTCTCACTAATTGCTATAAGATTTATAATATTAATTTCTATTATAAAGTTAGTTATATGTAAACCTCTACTGTTAACCCTCTTTAGCTAAAATGAGTTGTGGTGATCATTGCATTTTGGTTATATATGTGTATCTATAAAGTTGAAATCTATCTCTGATTTATTTGAAGAACCTTTAACTAGAACCTATTTCTAAGTATTGTGAATAACTTCAAAGAAACAACTAATTACAGCAAAATATTTTTATCTGCTGTTTCCACAGCTGCATGATGAGCTAGGCTGTAACATTTGGCTGTCTTCTGGAATGAGAGTTACACCTTTTGTCCTAACTAACTCTGTTCACCTAATGGGACAACATCCTTGCACTAATGAGGCTGGAATCAATCACTTGTCATAGTTTAATGAACTTGTTTGATCCTTTAGATTTGTACTAGCCATAATCCCAATTGTCCATCTGTGTTTGTTATTGCAGGAGTTTATCTTCTCCTTAAATATTTGTTTCAAATCTTCAAACTGTCTGCACTTGGACATTTCCTATCAAAATCTCCTTGCAGCTGTTGTTTACGCAAGGCCTCCTTTTGCCTCAGCATAACCCCTTTTCAAAGGTATCGTTACATCTCACTTAAATACTGGAGCAGGCTTTTAATTCTGTTTATCCCTTATTGGCTATTTTATGTGTCTCAGCTATAGACATCCCTTTCAGTATTAAAAGACTTGAGCCCAAGCCTGATGGAGCAAAATTGGTTGAGAAAGATTCACACTGGCTCAACGTTTGTCGATTAGAAAATGGCTGCTGAGTGAAGGGTTGATGAAGTGAATTTTCCCAAAACACTGATTTTCCTCCTCTGATGCTGCCTGACCTGCTGTGCTTTTCCAACACCACACTCTCTATTCTGATCTCCAGCATCTGCAGTCCTCACTTTCTCCTGCTTGAGTGAAGTCCTAACTAAATACCCAGAAGGTTTTCAGGAAGGTTTAAAGACTTTAAAAGGAGTCAAGACCACCTTGCATGTTGACCGTGAAGCAATTCCATAGTTCTTCAAGGCCCGCCAGTGCCATTACAGGCAAAAGTAGGGACATAAATCAGGAGGCTAGAAAGCAAAGGAATCATCAAACCACCACAGTTTGCAGAATGGGCAGCACCGCTCTTACTGATTGTGAAGCATGATGGGTCAGTTTGCCTTTATGGGGATTTTAAATAAATGGTAAATGGCTTTTCACAGCTGGATAAATACCCAATCCCTCGCATAGAGGACCTGGATACAAAGTTGGTTAGGGGTGTCGTCCTTCACAAAGCTGTACATGTGCCATGTGTACTTGCTATTGTGATTAGATGAGGATTCCCAGATATGTTACAATTAATACCACAAGAGTTAGTATCAGTAGTGCCATTTGAAGTATCATCAGTTTGTGCCACTTTCACTGGAGATGGAGAACATTTACAAAGTCCTACTGCAGGTCACCATTGATCTGGATTAGATTAGATTTCCTACAGTGTGGAAACAGGCCCTTTGGCCCAACCAGTCCACACCGATCCTCCGAAGAGTAACCTACCCATACCCATTTCCCTCTGACTACTGCACCTAACACTATGGGCAATTTAACATTGCCAATTCACCTGACCTGCACATCTTTGGACTGTGGAAAGAAACTGGAGCACCCGGAGGAAACCCACGCAGACACGAGGAGAATGTGTAATCTCCACACAGTCACCTGAGGCTGGAATCGAACCTGGCCCTGTGAGACAGCAGTGCTAACCACTGTATCACCCCATGGTTGACATGTTAATAACAGGGAAGACCAATAAAGAGCATTTAGAAAACTTGGACATAGTCCTTAGATTTTCTTTGAAGGGAAAGTTGTGTTCCAGGCACTCCAAGCGACCCAATTGGGCTATGAAGTTGACAAGACTGTGTTACACCTGTTGGTAGATAAAGAGAGGGCAATCAAAGGTGCCCCGGCTCCCAGTTCTGTACCAGAGTTTAGGTCTATTCCTTGGGTTAATGAATTATTACGAAACGTTCATATATAACTTTGACTCCATTCTGGCACCCTTACACTTTCTATTATAAGAGGGTCAGCCACGGAAGTGGTCTCATAGCCAAGACATGGCCTTTAAGGAAGAGAAGAAGCAGCTATCTTTGTCTAAGCTGTTGGCACACTATGATTCCAAGCAAAATCTGGGAGACTGACATACGATGTCTCTCTGTATGGCATCCAGTTAGTGTTTGCTGACAAGGACCAAAATACCATCAGTAACTCCCCCATTCATGGGAATGGACTTAGTTACACAATGATTATGCCACCCCTTTCATGGGCTCAACATTCTTCATTATTGTGGATGCTCACTCAAAGTGGCTGGACTTGCATGAGGTTTATTTGTAAATGGGGGGGGGCGATGATAGAAAAGCTACAAGCCTTTTGCAATACATGGCTCTCAGAAATTTTGGTCACTGACAATGGGTTATCATTTGTCAGTATAGAATTTGAGTATTTCCTAAGGTCTAAAGGCATCATGCGGAATGAGCAGTCCAAAGTTTGAAGGTAGGCTTAAAGAAACTGTCTACAGCTTCACTCCATACTAAACTCTCCTGGTTCCTATTTGATTATCGGGCCATCCCTCCTGCAACTACAGGGACAGCTCCAATGGAGTTGCTAATGGGGAGAAGACGCCACACTGGGTTAAGTCTGATCTTCCTTGACTTCAGGGGGGTCATGAAACGGCATCAGGAACGCCAATGCCAACCACAAGACTCCACTAAGTGAGAGAATCTATTTACTTTAGGGGACAAAATTTGGTGTCAACTGACCCTGTGTGGATAAGAGACAAAGAAAACTGCAAATATTAGAATCCAAGGTAGACCAGCAGGAGGTTGGAAAAACACAGCAAGCCAGGCAGCATCAGGAGGTGAAGACATCAACATTTCAGGTGTAACTCTTCAGGGGTGAGTGTAAGGGGAGCTGCAGATAAAGAGGGTGGCGGGGGCAGGGTAGCGAAGCGGGAATAGGTGAAGACCGGCAGAGGGTACGACTTGGTTGATCAGTGGGAAAATAAATCCAGTCGGTGGCTGGGAGGAGGGGGAGGGGCTGGGAAGGGAGTCAAAGGAAGGGAAGGAAGATTATTTGAAATTGGAGAACTCAATGTTGAGTCCTCCGGGCTGCAGGCTGCCCAGGTGGAAGATGAGGTGGTGTTCCTCCAATTTGCATTTGGTTCATTGTGGCAATGGAGAAGGCCAAGGATGGTCATGTCGGGAAGGGGAAGAGGCAGGTCCTGTGACATACAAAGTTGAGGTAGGTGAGATGGTCTTGAACAAACATGTGGACTACATGAAAGCTGCAAACTTGCAAACAGGACAGTAGCAAAACATAACCTGACCCCTTGAAACAGCTGGAAAGGCTGTCGGAACCTGTGGTTGCTATGACACAATGAACTGTAGTGAGGTCTACCAGCTCCCATATGTTGCAGTTACAACACACTGCCTACATCTCTATTAAATTTAGATTTTTAATTTTTTTTAGTTTTAAACTTAGTTTCCAATCTGTAGGTATTTATCCTGTTTAGTTTTTAATTTGAAAACTCAAAACAGGTAGAAGAAAGAAATATTCCCCGAGCAATCGTTTACCTGTGATGTCACACTGATGTGTTCACTTGATATTGCTGTGGCTTACCTCAGCTCTCAGGCCTTGATCTGCTCCTGCCCCCACTCATCTGGGAATGTAGTTTGGGAAAGCAGTACGTCCCTCCCGTATTTCATTGAACACGCACCTTCACAAAACACCCGGGTTCCACTCTTTGCAGCATGCACTGTTGTATTTTGCATGTTTTGTGGGATGACACCTCATTTTTCTCAACTCAAGAAGGTGCTATTATTACTTCCTTGATAATTGTTTTCAGCTTTTCTTAATTATTCCAGGGAGCTTTTCTCATTTCTTTCTAGAATGGTGGTGTTACATTTGCAAACTTCCAACTCGTGTATTTACTCCAAAGGGTTCTTATTCTATTCAACCTGTGATCCCAGAAATAAGTTTAGTAAACCTTCATTACATGCCTTGTAAGACAAGTGTATTGTTGTGGGTAAAAATTATCAGAAATTACCTCCAATTCGGCTACAGAAATTTCAGACAATCCAGTACTGAAACAATGATTTAAACTTTATTGCATGTAGCAACCAAAATAAGACTCCTCAAGTAAGAAAGTTAAGCTCCTCACAACCCAACCTGGTTATTACTCAATTAATAGTGGAATTTGGCCATGTTTCCAGCAACAGTGATCTGTCTACAGAAGTGTCGAGGGTTCAATTCTTATGCAAAGTTGTTCTGCTAAGGGTGGAGTTCTGGTGTTCGATTCTTAGAAAAATTTTCATCCATAATGTGATCAGTTGATTTTTAAAAAAAAAATCCTTTCATCCAAATTACTGCAAGTCTGCAGCTTGCTGCCTTCTCAGAGTTAGTTTCTTTGTTACGTTATGTCTGAACGATCTGTTCAAAGGCAAAGCTTTCCACTGTAGCAGTGGTGGACTCTCCCTCTTTATGGGCATTTAAGCGGGCATTGGATAGGCATATGGAGGATAGTGGGCTAGTGTAGGTTAGGTGGGCTTGGATCGGCGCAACATCGAGGGCCAAAGGGCCTGTACTGCGCTGAATTCTTCTATGTTCTATGTTAACTCCTTAAATTCATCTGCAGGGCAATCCTTGTCCTTGGTGGCAATAAAGTATCCAGTTTATCAAGCAGGTGTCAAAGCAGTTTTGTTCATGTAGCCTCTACTCTGCCTTTTGCCAGATGTGGCTAATTGCTTTCAATTCCTGTTTAGGTTTGTCCTTGTCCTTTAGTAGTTTATTCCAGACAGATTTGTTGCTTCTTCTTTCTGTGTGTAACAATTTATCTTTTTTTGATTTGTTCAATCCATGAACCGCTATTAAGTTCTGAAATTTATAATATCCTTCCAAAACCATATTCTGTACTTCAGTTATGATTTCACCAAATCTCTGTATAATTACAGAAAGGGTTAATCCCAAGGACACTTAAATCATTCTGAATGGTTTTTATCAGCGGAAGTAGAGTTGAGGCCGGAATCAATGTTGAAGCATGTTTGAGGGGCTGAATGGTCTACATCTAATTTGTACATGCAGGTCGTTCTGCTATAATGCGCGTTTCATTAATTCAAATTTGCTGTATTGCAACTGGGGAGACTGTTTCTAATGCATGAACTTTTACAATGTGTGGTGGTTGTACATCGCCAACACTTTAAGCATTGTTTCTAAAGCGCAATCTTTCTGTATTGGGAGGGTTGTACAAGAATGCAACCATCGCATTATAGAAGAACTACCTGTATGTTCTTTTGCACACTTGTTCACCAATAAGACCATTTTTTTAAAAAATGGAACAGGAGTAGGCTGTTTGACCCCTCTAGTCTGCTCCACTATTCCATGGTATCAAGGCAGATCTAACATTGTTCATATCTATTTTCCTGCATTTTCCCCATCACCCTTAATTTCCCTACTGATCAAGAATCTCAGCCTTAAATATAAACAATAAATCTGCCCCCACTGCTGTCTGTGGCAAGGAGTTCCAAAGACTCGACCCTCTGAGAGAACAAATTCCTCCTCATCTCAGTATTAATTGGCTCCCTTTTTTCTGAGACTATGCCCTCTCGTCCTCAAAGTCCCGTGAGGGGAAATACCTCTCAGCATTTACCGACAAACAGCCTACCCTGCCAAGCCCCTTAAGAATTCTGTATGTTTTAATGCAATCACCTCTCATTCTTCTCCATTCCAGTGGGTAGAATCCCAATTTAGCCTTTGCTTACAAGTCAGTCTCTCCATACTGGGCATCATCCTAGTGAACTTTCTCTGAACTGCCCCTAAAGAAATTATATCTTTACCTAAATAGGGGAACCAAAGTTGCTCATGGTATGCCAGATGTGGTCTCACCCGTACCTTGTACACTTGCAGTAAGACTTTTGAAATAAGGGGCAACATTCCATTAGCCTTCCTGATTATCTGCTACACCTGTGTGCTAGCTTTCTGTATTTCCCAAGTGCCTTTGTGTTGTAGCTTTGTGCATTTTGTTCTCCATTTAGATTACTGTTCTTTTGTCCTCCCATCCAAAATGAACAATTTCAATTTTCAATGTCAACTTAACCTATCAATATCTCTCTGTAAACTATATGCATCTCTGCCTTTCCATCGATTTTTGTGTGGTCTGCAAATTTGGCTATACTGCCTTCACTTACTTCCTTCCTCCAAGTTATTGTAAACAGATGTGGTCCCAGCACTGATCCACGTGGAACCCCACGGGTCACAAATCACCAACCTGAGAAAGAACCCCTTATCCCCACTCACTGTTTTCTGCCCATGAGGCAATTCTCTTTACATGTCAATGTACCACCACTAACACCATAGGCTCTTAGCTTATGACTTAACCTTTTGTAAGGTACCTTGTTGAGCACCTGACAGGTTACTTTTACCCCAAATACAAACATTTGCTGGTGAAATTGAGCAGTTCTGGCAACATCTGTGCAGAGAGAAGTAGGTTTGTCCATTGTGACTTTTCAGTAATGAAAGAAGAAAGTGCTGGAGAAATTCAACTGGTTTGGCAAAAACTGCGGAGAAAGGAGAGTTAACATCTTGACTCTGATATGACTCCTCTTTAGGACCTCTACCTTTCTGGCTGGGAAAAAAGCAGTTCTTCTATGCAGCACTTTGTTTTTATTTCAGGTTTCCAATATTGGCATATTTTTGTTTTTATACAACTTCTTCAGAACTGATTATTTTATTTTGGTTACTTTCCCACCTAGCTTTGTACCATAAAACCTGGACATGTCCTTCGTATAAAATGTAGATGAGCATTTGTTCTTATGGCTCTCCACTAATAAGACTACCAACCTGAAAATTATAGGGTTATACTGACTTCTGTCTGTAAGTTCAATTGCATAAGGCCATATTGTGTGCAACTATTGTTTTGTATCCTGATTTATTGAATACCTCTCTAAATGTACAATTTCTAATGGTTCTTCATTATTTTCCTTGCTAGTTATGACCTTAAGCTCAATAAATTTGTCTAATATGATTTATTTTTCATAAAACTTGACTTGGCCTAATTATTTATGATCATGTAAGTGCTTGCAAAGAAAACTAGCCTTTAGCGCTCTGTTTTCTTTCATTCCTATCTAGATTGGCAATGTTATATTTGCAATCTTCCAATCTGAAGTTTTTGGTGGGTTCACCAAGCACCTTGATTTTCTTTCAAACATTTCGTCTCCCTCCGGGTGACATCTTCCCTGTTGTGTAACCTCCAGATGAAGCACTTTTGTCATGATCTGCCCTGAATTTATACAGTTCTGTTTTGTCAGGTGGCTCTACTTCTAGTTTTGTACTGAAGTGATCTGATGGGCTCTATTGCAACATGTTTGTTTATAAAACCTGTAGACGAATACCAGGCCTCCAGGAATTCCCAAGCTTGTCTTTCTTTAGCCTGAAAGAAAAGAAACACTGATACAAAGTCTTTGCCAATAAAAGGCATCCTAACAGCTTCATCCGCTGATGCCTGGCATACAAACAACACCAAGACAACATTGTGGTTGTCAAAACCCCCCCCAAAAAAACATTCTGACCACACTATCCTGCCTGAGGATGTCTCTGAACTGACAGCAAGACTTTTGTCTTCTGAAAATAATGACAGTACACAAACCAGAAGCCATACTTCACCAGTAAACATTCCAAGACAAAAGACTCCATACCCACAACATGCAGGAGAAATGTGATGTTTAAAATACCTTTCTGCAACTGCGAGAAAATTTACATAGAACAAAAGGGCAGGAAATTCGCTGCCAGAATACACTAAGATCAGCTTGCAATACAACAACACGACCAGTCGTCCCTCATATCAATACACACTGACAATGAAGGACACCAATTCAACTGGGGCAGCGTTACAATACTGGGCCGGCTAAACAAAGACAAGCTTGGGAATTCCTGGACGCCTGGTATTCATCCACTGGTTTCATAAACAAACATGTTGCAATAGAGCCCATCAGATCACTTCAGTACAAAACTAGAAGTAGAGCCACCTGACAAAATAGAACTGTATAAATTCAGGGCAGATCACAACAAAATTGCTTCATCTGGAGGTTACACAACAGTGAAGATGTCACCCAGAGGGTGACGTTGAAATAGACCCCATCTACAGACCACTTCAGTACAAAACTAGACTGTAAATTGGAGAAAGGCCAATTTTGATGGTATGAGGCAAGACCTTTCGAAGGCTGATTGGAGGTAGATGTTCGCAGGTAAAGGGACGGCTGGTAAATGGGAAGTCTTCAGAAATGAGATAACAAGAATGCAGAGAAAGTATATTCCTGTCAGGGTGAAGGGAAGGCTGGTAGGTATAGGGAATGCTGGATGACTAAAGAAATTGAGGGTTTGTTTAAGAAAAAGAAGGAAGCATATGTCAGGTATAGACAGAATAGATCGAGTGAATCCTTAGAGTATAAAGAAAGTAGGAGTATACTTAAGAGTGAAATCAGGAGGTCAAAACGGGGACATGAGATAGCTTTGGCAAATAGAATTAAGGAGAATCCAAAGGGTTTTTACAAATATATTAAGGACAAAAGGGTAACTAGGGAGAGAATAGGGCCCCTCAAAGATCAGCAAGGCAGCCTTTGTGTGGAGCCACAGAAAATGGGGGAGATAGTAAATGAATATTTTGCATCAGTATTTATTATGAAAAAGGATATGGAAGATAGAGACTGTAAGGAAAAAGATGGTGGCATCTTGTAAAATGTCCAGATTACAGAGGAGGAAGTACTGGGTGTCTTGAAACGGTTAAAGGTGGATAAATCCCCAGGACCTGATCAGGTGTACCCGTGAACTCTGTGGGAAGCTAGAGAAATGATTGCTGGGCCTCTTGCTGAGACATTTGTATCATCGATAGTCACAGGTGAGGTGTCGGCAGACTGGAGGTTGGGAAATGTGGTGTCACTGTTTAAGAAGGGTGGTAAAGACAAGCCAGGGAACTATAGACTGCTGAACCTGACCTCTGTGGTGGGCAAGTTGTTGGAGGGATTCCTGAGGGACAGGATGTACATGTATTTGGAAAGGCAAGGACTGATTCGGGATAGTCAGCATGGCTTTGTGGGAAATCATGTCTCACAAACTTGATTGTGTTTTTTGAAGAAGTAACAAAGAAGATTGATGAGGGCAGAGCAGTAGATGTGATTTATATGGACTTCAGAAAGGCGTTCAACAAGGTTCCCCATGGGAGACTGATTAGCAAGGTTAGATCTCATGGAATACAGGGAGAACTAGCCATTTGGACACAGAACTGGCTCAAAGGTAGAAGACAGAGGGTGATGGTGGAGTTTTTCAGACTGGAGGCCTGTGACCAGTGGAGTGCCACAAGGATCGTTGCTGGGTCCTCTACCTTTTGTCATTTACATAAATGATTTGGATGCGAGCATAAAAGGTACAGTTAGTAAGTTTGCAGATGACACCAAAATTGGAGTTGTAGTGGACGGCGAAGAAGGTTACCTCAGATTACAAGGGGATCTGGACCAAATGGGCCAATGGGCTGAGAAGTAGCAGATGGATTTTAATTCAGATAAATGCGAGGTGCTGCATTTTGGGAAAGCAAATCTTAGCAGGACTTATACACTTAATGGTAAGGTCGTTGGGAGTGTTGCTGAACAAAGAGACCTTGGAGTGCAGGTTCATAGGTCCTTAAAAGTGGAGTCGCAGGTAGATAGGATAGTGAAGAAGGCATTTGGTATGCTTTCCTTTATTGGTCAGAGTATTGAGTACATGAGTTGGAAAGTCATGTTGCGGCTATACAGGACATTGGTTAGGCCACTGTAGCAATATTGTGTACAATTCTGGTCTCCTTTCTATAGGAAGGATGTTGTGGAATTGAAAGGGTTCAGAAAAGATTTACAAGGATGTTGCCAGGGTTGGAGGATCTGAGCTACAGGGAGAGGCTGACAGGCTGGGGCTATTTTCCCTGGAGTGTCTGAAGCTGAGGGGTGACCTTATAGAGGTTTACAAAATTATGAGGGGCATGTATAGGATAAATAGACAAAGTCTTTTCCCTGGGGTCGGGGAGTCCAGAACTAGAGGGCATAGGTGTATGGTGAGAGGGGAAAGATATAAAAGAGAACTAAGGGGCAACTTTACCACGCAGAGGGTGGTTATGTATATGGAATGAGCTGCCAGAGGATGTGGTGGAGGCTGGTACAATTGCAACATTTAAGAGGCATTTGGATGGGTATATGAATACGAAGGGTTTGGAGGGATATGGGCTGGATGCTGGCAGGTGGGACTAGATTGGGTTGGGATATCTGGTCGGCATGGACGGGTTGGACCGAAGGGTCTGTTTCCATGTTGTACATCTCTATGACTCTAGACGTGGAACCACTTGACACAATAGAACCGTATAAATTCAGAGCAGATCACAATGAAAGCACTTTTCTGGAGGTCACACAGCAGTGAAAATGTCATCCTGGAGGGAGATGAAACATTTGCAAGAAAATCGAATAGCTTAGTAAACCGACCAACAAGCTTTATCTACACCCCAAGCTACAGATTTTCGTAAAACTTTAAACCTTCCAGTCTGCCCAAATAGCTATGTAAAGTTATCGGCACTTCTGCAACCTGTTCACCCCATTGTTTTTAATGTTTGCGCACATTTCACATGTCTTGCAATTATCAGATTTTGTTCACTTCAGATTGGATGAGGTGGAGTTTTAAGCTGATTCAATTTATTTATGCAGTCTGATACTTTCGTATACAGAAGGCAAAACCAATTAAAGTGTTATTGAAGTAGTTCTTAAATAATGTATTTACTATTTTCCCTACTTATTCGAAACAAAACAGTAGTGGCAATTATAAGTAAAAATGGAAAATTGCACAACATATTTTAATAACCACCAAGAATATCCAATTTTCTAGTGGGAATCTTTCTATCAAATCTTATTTCTGCATCCATCTTCCAAATTTGATGTTTGAAGCTATGGCTTTCTCAGTCCTTGTAAGAGTTGTTTCTGGTTCTCAGCATAGCTTTCTGTTTTCCCGTACTACTGCCTATTGTCAGTGTACACTTACAGGTTATGCTCCCTGAAACTTTTTCTGCCATACTATATGCTACTATTTGTGCTTCTAATTTTATTGATGCCATTTAATAGTGTGTTTGTCAGTTTAAGTGTACACATACCCCTTGTGGGGAGATGGGACCTGAATGATGCGCATCTCCCTCTCCCAAATCAGCTATTTCAGTGAGAGATTAACTTTGAGGATGGTGTCATTTCATATCAAAACAAGTTCCAATGTTTGCTATAGCAATTAGAGATACTTCGACAAACATTGTAATTAATGTGTTTTTTTCATAGTGTTCAGCGATATTACAGACTTGATAGCGAAACCACAAAACCACCAGATGACAGGAACCGATACTCCGGAAGCATTTGTTGCAACTAAATTTAACAAATATATTGCTGAAATGTGCAAAAACAGATGTGCACTGAAGTCAGTTTGCAAAATAAATAAGCAAAATAATTTTATTTAGTAGTTCTGTGCCTATAAGGTAGTTTTGGGTCATTTATAAATTGGACTGTTGGTTTTCTTTTACCACTAGTTATGTCAGTGCTATCTAGTAAGTTAATTTATTGCTGCGGTTTAAACATTTTCTTTGCTGAAAATAATGTCACAGCTGTTCCATTTTTAGGTGCTAAAACTTCATCCACGGTTATCTCCAATTAAAGTGGGTTTGGACATGGGCAAGGGACCTACAGTTGAGTTGCGTCAGGTATGTTTGTGAAGAACTCCAGAAACAATGAAAATAGGCCACTGATCAACTGTCTTTCCCGATGATTTTGATTGCATAACTTGCTTTGTTCAAACCAAGTTGCAATCACGTGGCCTTGCAACATCTGTTACACTGTTCTGAATTTTTAAATTATGTTTGAATGCAAATAGCGTATTTGTATTCAGTAATAAAGCTTTCATCAGCGAGGACATTTTGCTCTATGTACTTTTGGAACCTGAACAATCTATCTAAACGACAGTTTGTGGTCATGCTACACCGTGGAATAGTTTACACAAATAAGAAGATTTATTTTGTGGCGGGGGAGGGGGGGTAGAATTTTTTTTTTATTCGCAGAATGTGGACAACTCTGGCCAATCCAGAATTTATTGCCCAGAAGGCAGTTAAGAGCTAACCACATTGCTGCAGATCTACAGCAGACTTGGGTAAGGACAGCAGTTTCCTTCCCTAAAAGACATTAGTGAACCAGATGGGAATTTCCACGATCAACAATAGTTTCATGGTCATTGATAGGTTAGTTGCAGATAGATAGGACAGTGAAGAAGGCATTCGATATCCAGCCTTAATTGGTCAGAGAATCAAGTAAAGAAGTTGGGAGGTCATGTTCTGGCTGTACTGGACATTGGTTAGACCACTTTTGGAATATTGCATGCAATTCTGGTTTCCCTCCTATTGGTAGAATGCTGTGAACCCAGGGGTGGAGGGTTTGAGCTATACGGAAAAGCTGAATAGGTGGGGATGTTTTCCCTGGAGCTTTGGAGGCCGAGGGGTGACGTTTTAGAGGTTAATAAAATCGTGAGGGATGTGGATAGGATAAATAGACAAAGTCTTTATTCTGGGGTGGGGGTGTCCAGAACTAGAGCATAGGTTTAAGGTGAGAGGGGAAAGATTTAAAAGGGACCAAAGGGGCAACTTTTTCATGCAGAGGGTGGTGCGTGTATGGAACGAGCTGCTAGAGGAAGTGGTGGATTTTTATTGAGTTCACATTCCACCATCTGTCATGGTGGGTTTTGAACTTAGGTCCCCAAAGGATTACCTAGGTCTCTGAAATAGTACTTTAGTAATATTACCACTAGTCCTTCCCAAGCTCAGTCAATTAAGTAATTAAAGAGAAAATGTTATATTTCTGTACTGTAAATGATCTTTGGAAATTAGATTAGATTACTTACAGTGTGGAAACAGGCCATTCGGCCCAACAAGTCCACACCGACCCGCCGAAGCGCAACCCACCCAGACCCATACCCCTACACCTAACACTACGGGCAATTTAGCATGGCCAATTCACCTGAACTGCACATTTTTGGACTGTGGGAGGAAACTGGAGCACCCGGAGGAAACCCCACGCAGAGACGGGGAGAATGTGCAAACTCAACACAGTCAGTCGCCCGAGGCGGGAATTGAACCCGGGTCTCTGGTGCTGTGATTAAAATAACTGTTATACTTATATAAAAAGCAAAGTGTTGTAGCATATGGAGACCCAGACCATTGAAAGCCTGAAGGTATTGTTAGATGGTTTTTCTTAAAGCACAATTTCTATTCTCTCCCTTCCACTACCAAAAACAGTTTATATTGAGCAGCAACCCAACTATGAGTTTTAGCAATTACTTGTCAGAAAACTTGATCACAAGGTGACAATATGGGAAGAGGGCAACATAGAACAATACAGCACAGAACAGGCCCTTCGGCCCACGATGTTGTGCTGAACATTTGTCCTAGCTTAAGCACCTATCTGTGTCCCTATCCCGCTTAAAGGTCACCAATGATTCTGACTCTGCCACTCTCACAGGCAGCACATTCCATGCCTCCACCACTCTCTGGGTAAAGAACCTACCCCTGACATCCCCCCTGTACATTCCACCCTTCACCTTAAATTTATGTCACCTTGTAACACTCTGTTGTACCCAGGGAAAAAGTCTCTGACTGTCTACTCTATCTATTCCCCTGATCATATAAACCTCTATCAAGTCACCCCTCATCCTTCTCTGTTCCAATGAGAAAAGGCCTAGCACTCTCAACCTATCCTCGTACGACCTATTCTCCATTCCAGGCAACATCCTGGTAAATCTCCTCTGCACCCTCTCCAAAGCTTCCACATCTTTCCTAAAGCGAGGCGACCAGAACTGCACACAGTACCCCAAATGTGGCCTTACCAAGTTCCTATACAGCTGCAACTTCACCTCACGACTTTTGAATTCAATCCCTCTGCTAATGAACGCTAATACACATAGGCCTTCTTACAAGCTCTATCCACCTGAGTGGCAACAAAGATCTATGAACATAGACCCCAAGATCCCTCTGCTCCTCGACCTTACTAAGAACCCTACCGTTAACCCTGTATTCCGCATTTTTATTTGTCCTTCCAAAATGGACAACCTCACACTTGACAGGGTTGAACTCCATTTGCCACCCCTCAGCCCAGCTCTGCATCATATCTAAGTCCCTTTGCAGCTGACAACAGCCCTCCTCACTATCCACAACTCCACCAATCTTCGTATCATCTGCAAATTTACTGACCCACCCTTTGTCTCCCTCTTCCAAGTCATCAATAAAAATTACAAACAGCAGAGGACCCAGAACTGATCCCTGCGGAACTCCACTTGTAACTGGGCTCCAGGCTGAATAAAATGCCATCTATCACCACTCTCTGACTTCGACCGGTTAGCCAATTCTCTATCCAACTGGCCAAACATCCCACTATCCCATGCCTCCTGACTTTCCACATAAACCTACCATGGGGAACCTTATCAAATGCCTTACTAAAATCCATGTACACTACATCCACTGCTGTACCCTCATCCACATGCTTGGTCACCTCCTCAAAGAATTCAATAAGACTTGTAAGGCAAGACCTACCCCTCACTAGTCCATGCTGGCTGTCCCTAATCAAGCAGTGTCATTCCAGATACTCATAAATCCTATCCCTCAGTACCCTTTCCATTACTTTGCCTACCACCGAAGTAAGACTAACTGGTCTGTAATTCCCGGGGTTATCCCTATTCCCTTTTTTGAACAGGGGCACAACATTCACCACTCTCCAATCCCCTGGTACCACCCCCATTGACAGTGAAGACGAAAAGATCATTGCCAACAGCTCTGCAATTTTCTCTCTTGCTTCCCACATAATCCTAGGATATATCCCGTCAGGTCCGGGGGTCTTGTCTATCCTCAAGTTTTTCAAAATGTCCAACACATCTTTCTTCCTAACAAGTATCTCCTCTAGCTTACCAGTCTGTTTCATACTCTCCTCTTCAACAATATGGTCCCTCTCATTTGTAAATACTGAAGAAAAGTACTCATTCAAGACCTCTCCTATCTCTTCCAACTCAATACACTGTCTCCCACTACTGTCCTTGATCGGACCTACCCTCGTTCTCGTCATTCTCATGTTTCTCACATACGCATAAAAGGCCTTGGGGTTATCTTTGATCCTAGTTGAAACTTTATTGCTGGAACAGCACAGCAGGTCAGGCAGCATCCAGGGAACAGGAGATTCGACGTTTCGGGCACAGGCCCTTCTTCAGGAATGCAGAAGGGCCTGTGCCCGAAACGTCGAATCTCCTGTTCCCTGGATGCTGCCTGACCTGCTGTGCTGTTCCAGCAATAAAGTTTCAACTTTGATCTCCAGCATCTGCAAACCTCACTTTCTCCTCGTTATCCTTGATCCTACCCGCCAAAGTTTTTTAATGCCCTCTCTTAGCTCTCCTAATCCCTTTCTTCAGCTCCCTCCTGGCTATCCTGTATCCCTCCAACGCTCTGTCTGAACCTTGTTTCATCAACCTTATGTAAGCCTCCTTCTTCCTCCTTACAAGACATTCAACCTCCCTTGTCAACCAAGGTTCCCTCACACGACCATCTCTTTCCTGCCTGACAGGTACATGTCGTATCTGTTCCTTGAAAAAGTTCCACATTTCAACGACATCCTTCCCTGACAGCCTATGCTCCCAATTTATGCTCCTCAGATCCTGTCTTGCAGCATCATATTTACCCTTCCCCCAATTGTAAAACCTACCCTGTTGCACGCACCTATCTCTCTCCATAACCAAGGTGAAAGTCACAGAATTGTGGTCACCATCATCAAAATGCTCACCCACTAACAAGCCCATCACTTGTCCCGGTTCATTGTGGCCTCCTCTCTGGTCAGATAATCTACATACTGAGTTAGAAAAGCTTCCTGGACACACTGCACAAACACTGCCCAGTCCAATCTACTTGATCTAAAGAGCTTCCAATCAATATTTGGGAAGTTGAAATCGCCCATGACTACTACCCTGTGGCTTCTGCACCTTTCCAAAATCTGTTTCCCAATCTGTTTCTCCACATCTCTGCTGCTATTGGGGGGCCTATAGTAAACACCCAACAAGGTGACTGCTCCTTTCCTATTTCTGACTTCAGCCCATACCACCTCCAAAGGCAGATCCCCCTCGAACTGCCTTTCTGCAGCCGTTATACCATTTCTAATTAGCAACGCCACCCCCCCCTCCTTTTTTACCACCCCGCCCCAATCTTACTGAAACATCTGTAACCAGGAACTTCCAACAACCATGCCTGTCCCTCTTCTATCCACGTTTCCGTGATGGCCACAACATCGTAGTCCCAAGTACCGATCCACGCCTTAAGTTCACCCACCTTATTTCTGATACTCCTTGCGTTGAAGTATACACACTTGAGCCCATCTGTGTCCACAAGTATTCCCTGTCAGTGCTACCTTCTCCCTACATTCTTGGACATCCTGAAAAACAGCTAACCTACTTGCTGGACTACAAGTCCGGATCCCATCCCTCTGCCAAATTAGTTTAAACCCCCCCCCCCACGAAGAGTGCTAGCAAACCTACCTCCCAGGATATTGGTGCCCGTCTGATTCAGGTGCAACTCGTCCTGCTTGTACAATTCGTTAGCATTTTGGGTAGGTTTTTATTCTGTCAAAAATAAAAGCAGAAGCAGCTCTTTTCAGGTCCATCCAAGAGGTAAAGGATTTTCAGCCATTATCCTGTCTTCACTTTAGATGTTCACCTTTGCTATTTTACCATTTAGTTCCTTTTTTTTTAGGTATGTGAGGGGCTATTCCGCAGTATCTTAGAGAAGAGAATCACAGTGTGGCCTGGCTATCTGGAAACCATGCACACATCATTGGAGCAACTAATCATGAAGTAAGAAACACTGTTTCTCATTATAATTGAATAACTTTGATGAGAATTCTTTAACTTAAATAGTTTCTTTTTGTATTTGTTCATGAAAAGTGGGAGGTATAGGTAAGGCTAATATTTGTTGCCCACCCTAATAACCTTTTGAGAAGGTGATGGTGACCTGCACTCTTGAACAGCTGTAGTCCATCCTGTGTAAGTACATCCACAGTGCTGTCAGAAAGTAAAGGGTGGTTCCAAATTTTTAACCCAGTGACTGAAGGAATATCAATATATTTCAAAGTCATAATGTAATGTGACTTGAAGGGGAGCTTGCAGCAGTATTACTGAATAGTCCCCAGTAGCTTCTGCTTACAGCTAAACTTAAAGACTTTTAAAAAAAGCTGGAAAGCCTGGTCTATGAGAGCTGGCCACACCCAGCCGGCTTCCACTGTTCCAACTTTTTAAAAAAAAAACCAAGACCTTACAAGCTGTTTCCCCAGGTGGTGTTCAGTATTCAGCGTACCACCTCTGCCTTATAACTCAGCTTCAAAAAAAAGGACAAAATAGCCTCTTGAAAACCACAGCATTGTATCTCATTGTGCTATCAACAAACCTTCATTTCTTTTCATTATGACAAAGCAGCTGAACATCTTTTAACCTAAGACTCTAAACAAAGAAACTCTTGCAGTACATCCTCAGATTGCAATGATTGGCTTCTAACAGACTCAACCACTTTTTTTAAAACCATATATGACTCCTTCAATGGTGGAGTCCTTTCTGATTTCATTTAACTTCAATTTTGATAAGGGCTTTTTTATGCTATGCTGTAAATGTTGCCTTAGTATCAAAGGCAGTAATTTTTTTTCTGTAGAATTCAGCTGCTCTGCTCATACTCAGATCAAGGTTGTAAAGAGGACAGTAACTAAGTGGCCCTGGTGAAACCCAAACATTGATTATTGCTGTGTAAGTGCTGTTTGATAGTAATCAGCAAAAATCTTCATTCAGGTTGTGCAATTTGTCATGCTGTGTTGTAGATGCCAGTTGTAACTGTACTGGAATAGCTAGTGGTGCGGCCAGTCTTGGAGAAGAAATCTTTACTACCACACCCACCTGTTGACAGGGCCTTTGCTGTTTCAAATGTTTTAGCTGTTTATCATGTACATTGAATCAAATTGGCTGTAGTCTGGCATCTGTAATATTGGGGACGGAGAGGGAGCAGAGATGGATCATCAGCTCACCACTTCTGACAGAAGATATTTGCACAAGTTTTAGCTTTGTCTTTTGCACTGATGCGGGAGGGATCTCATCATTGAGAAGGATGCTGGTAATGAGAATAGTTCAGCCTCGTTAACAGCATTCTTCTCAATGATCGGAACCCTCTCACATCAGTGCAAAAGACAAAGCTGAAGCTCCTCAAACATCTTTGGTCAGAAGTGGTGAGCTGATGATCCATCTTCACTTTCTCTCTGTCCCCAATACTACAGATGCCGGACTGCAGCCAATTTGATTCAGTGTACATGATGGGCTCCCCACCATCCTTTTAAAATTTATTGTGCACATTTGTCTAAACCCTAAGCCTTCTATTTTCTGAAGAAAAGTTTGTGGAATCAGACCATTCTGTTCCCCCTTTCTATTAGCTGTCAGTAAACCAAAGTAGCAGTATTGGGCTTCAGTAGTTCATCACAAACTAGCTTTTTTCCATTTGGTCCTCTGCTCAGTATAAAGATAAATGTTACAAATCAACAAAATTAGAAAGAAAGCTAATGGATTACTTCTATGCAATTTGGTCTTATGGAGAACCATATCTTGGAAAAATATTAGTAGCTCAGTGATGCAACTTCTTTATTAATGAACAAACTAACCTGTAAATTCAGAAAATAAGCCATCGTGATTCTGCAGAAATAACACAATATGTTTGGTCTCCCTGCATTTTTTTAAGGACATATATCAAATTAATTCACCACTGTGGAAAGTTAAGTCTGATGATTAATGGGACAATTATTTGTTAAGATTATTTAATTAGTTAAATGGGCCACAACGCACTGCAACACCCAGAAACCGTGAAAAGCTGAGGGAAAACACCTATACAATGTATTGAGGAGTAATGCTTACCTAATAAGTATAATCCACTGATTCCTGCACAACAGACCCTAAACAGGAAGACTCAAGCCACGTATCAAAGACATTTCAGAGAAGACTTATCGGATGGGTTAGTTAATCTTTAAATAACTTGCGTCATGGAATCAGTGGCCTCCAATTTTGCAACTGCAGCAAGAGTGGTGAAAGCAAGGGCACATTGGCTGCCAGGAAGGTAAATTAATTCTTAAATAACTTACCTTGTTGGATCAGCAGCCTCCATTTTTGCAGCAGGAGCAGTGAGAGCAAGTACCGGGGACTGCCGGGAAGGTAAACTAATCCTTTAATAACTTACCTTGTGAACAGACAGAGCAGATGCGGGACTGCCGAATAAGTGAGATGATATATTTGAGCAGTTGCTTTACCCGAAACACAACTGAGAAAGTGTCTCCCACCCATCCTCCTCTCTAACCAAAAGGTTATGCGCTGATTCGGTAAGGTTACTAGTCTTTTTGTCAATAGTCTCTTTGTGAATTCAGAACAGTATGAATAGATATTAGGGCAGTTGCATGCTCCTCATGTTGGATGTGGGAAGTAAGAGTGAGCAATAGTGTCCCCACTGACTTCATCTGTAGGAAGTGCACCCAACTCGAGCTCCTCTGAAAACAGATTAGGAAGCTGGATGAACTTTGGATCATTCGGGAGGTTGGGGGGGGGTAATAGACAGGAGTTACAGAGTGGTAGTCTCACCTCAGGTACAG
The DNA here is from genome assembly GCF_037043375.1 of Chiloscyllium plagiosum. Classification (NCBI taxonomy): domain Eukaryota; kingdom Metazoa; phylum Chordata; class Chondrichthyes; order Orectolobiformes; family Hemiscylliidae; genus Chiloscyllium; species Chiloscyllium plagiosum. Next base: position 51,556,240 of record NW_028270163.1, on the reverse strand, counting down.
GAAAAAGGTAGGTGGGTTACAGTCAGGAATCCTCTGGCCGTTCCCCTCAATAATATGTATACCATTTTGGATACTGTTGGGGGGACAACATAGTGGCCAGGTCTCTGGCAATGAGCCTGGCTCTGTGGCTCAGAAGGGAAGTGGGGTAGAATAGAAGAGAGCTAGTGGTAGGCAATTCAAATTAGTAAGAGGAACTAGCAGGAGGTTCTGTGGTCGTGAATGGGACTCGTAGAAGGTATGTTGTCTCCCAGATGCCAGGGTCCGGGATGTCTCTGATCGAGTCTGAAGGGGAAGGGTGAGCACCAGAAGTCGTAGTGCACATTGGCACCAATGACCTAGCTAGGAAAAGGGATGAGGATCTAAAAGGCTCTTTCAAGGAGTTCGGTTGGGAGCTAAAAAGCAGGACAAGCAGAGTAGTAGTCTCAGGATTACTACTGGTGCCACGTGCTAGTGAGGCAAGGAACAGGGAATGAGTGCAGCTTAACACATGGCTACAGGGCTGGTGTAGCAGGGAGGGCTTCAGATATGTAGATCATTGGGGTACCTTCTGGGGAAGGTGGGACCTGTACATGAAGGAAGGGTTGCACGTAAACTGGAGGGGCACTAATGTCCTGGGCGGGAGATTTGCTCGTGCACTTTAGGAGGGTTTAAACTAGTTTGGTAGGGGGATGGGAGCCAGAGCTACAGCTCAGAGGAGAAGTTAGTTGTTGAATGGGCAGAAATAGAATGCAGAGTGTCTGTCAGCAAGGATACACAGTTGATATGGCAAAGGGATGGGTTGAAGTGTGTCTGTTTCAATGCAAGGAGTGTCAGAAGTAAGAGTGACGAACTTAGAGCGTGGAACAGTATTTGGAACTATACTGTTGTGGCCGTAACAGAGACATGGATTTCACAGGGGCAGGAATGGTTGTTGGATGTTCCAGGGTTTAGATCTTTTAAAAAGAACAGGGAAGGGGCTAAAAGAAGAGGGGGAATAGCATTGTTAATTAGAGATTGCATCACGGCTGCAGAAAAGGAGGTCATTGAGTGTTTGTTTACTGACTCAGTATGGGTGGAAGTCGCTAACAGGAAAGGAGCAGTAACTTTATTGGATGTTTTCTATAGACTTCCCCAATAGCAGCAGAGAGATGGAAGGACAGATTGGACAGCAGATTTTGGAAAGGTGCAGGTGTAACAGAGTTGTGGTTATGGGTGACTTCAACTTCCCCTATATTGATTGGAACCTCCTTAGTGCAGATGGTCTGAATGGAGCCGTTTTTGTCAGGTGTGTCCAGGAAGGATTCCTGACTCGATATATAGATGGGGGGAGGCCATATTGGCTGTGGTGCTAGGCAACGAGCCAGGCCAGGTTTCAGATCTCTCGGTTGGAGAGCATTTCGGTGACAATGATCACAACTGCCTCACCTTTACCATAGCCATGGAGAGAGTTAGGAACAGACAGTTTGGGAAGGTATTTAATTGGGGGGAGGGGAAATTATACTGCTATTAGACAGAAGCAGTAGTGTATAAATTGGGAACAATTGTTCTACGGGAAATGCACAACAAAATGTGGAGGCTGTTTAAGGAGCACTTGTTACGAGTGTTGGATAAGTTTGTCCCACTGAGACAGGTAAGGAACGGTAAGGTGAAGGAGCCTTGGATGACATGAGCAGAGGAGCTTCGCGTCAAAAGGAGGAAGGAAGCTTACTTAAGGTTGTGGAAACAAAGATCTGGCAGAGCTTTAGAGGATTAGAAGGTAGCTAGGAAAGAATTCAGAAATGGACTGAGGAGAGCTAGGAGGGGGCAGGAAGAAACCTTGGCGGGAGGGATTAGAGAAAATGGGTGCGCTGAAAATTCTGGGAAGCATCAAAATAGGTCCCCAGGGCCGGACCAGATACATCCAAGCTTACTATGGGAAACGAGGAATGAGATTGCTGCGCCTCTGGCGATGACCTTTGCATCCTCATTCTCTACGGGAGTAGTACTGACTGATTGGAGGGAGGCGAATGTTATTAATCTGTTCAAGAAAGGGAATAGGAAAATCCCTGGAAATTACAGACCAGTCAGTCTTACATCAGTGGTAAGCAAGGTACTGGAAAGGATTTTGAGAAATAAGATTTATGACTATTTGGAAAAACATAGTTTGATTAAAGGTAGTCAGCAAAGCTTTTTGAGGGGCCGGTCATGCCTCACAAGCCTTATTGAGTTCTTTGAGGATATGACGAGACAAGTTGACAAAGGTTGAGCAGTGGATGTGGTGTATATGGAGCCAGTAAGGCATTTGATAAGATTCTCCATGGTAGGCTCATTCAGAAAGTTAGGAGGTATGGGTTACAAGGATATTTGGCTGTCTGGATACAAAATTGGCTGGCCAAAAGAAGACAGCGAGTGGTAGTTTTAAGTACAGATTTGAGATGGCCCATGGAATCCCTTGTGGACTCAGACCTGTAAGCCTTTCTTGGTTCGTCCCGGAGATCGTACTCTTTGGTAGTCTGGAATAAAAATCTCTTATAGACAGTTTAGTTTAATTTTATCTTCCCCTTTGTTTATCAGTAGCATCACTGTTACAACATAACACCGATACTCATAAGCAAGAGCAAACTTTGACCATAAAATGGCTTCTTGACAGATTGTGTCAGAATCTCTTCAAAGTTAAATTTAGAATAATTTTTTAAGTTAGGAGCAGACTCCTGATTATTATCATAAATACATAATCATTCTGTACCTGGGGCTAAAAAGTTACCATAGGGTTGTATTTTAAATGATTCATGAACTCGAATTAAACATGCTTTCTTTTCAGGGTTGTAATTCAAATAAGACAGAAGATATGACTAGTTAGAATTGACAGTGGGGCAATCATGGTCTGTAAGAACAGTCAATTAAAGCTAAATTAATATTACCTTTCACAGAGATTGCATTTCGCAATCAGCGATGGCTACACAAAATCATCATAAAATTCTCTCACCCGCTCTCTCTCACCCGCTCTCTCTCACCCGCGCTCTCTCACCCGCGCTCTCTCACCCGCGCTCTCTCACCCGCGCTCTCTCACCGGCGCTCTCTCACCGGCGCTCTCTCACCGGCGCTCTCTCACCGGCGCTCTCTCACCCGCGCTCTCTCACCCGCGCTCTCTCACCCGCGCTCTCTCGCTCGCGCTCCCTCTCGCTCGCGCTCCCTCTCGCACGCGCTCCCTCTCGCTCGCGCTTCCTCTCGCTCGCGCTCCCTCTCGCTCGCGCTCCCTCTCTCACGCGCTCCCTCTCTCACGCGCTCCCTCCCTCTCTCACGCGCTCCCTCCCTCTCTCACGCGCTCCCTCTCTCACGCGCTCCCTCTCTCTCGCGCTCCCTCTCTCTCGCGCTCCCTCTCGCTCGCGCTCCCTCTCGCTCGCGCTCCCTCTCGCTCGCGCTCCCTCTCTCTCGCGCTCCCTCTCGCTCGCGCTCCCTCGCGCTCTCGCTCGCACGCTCTCACGCGCTCGCTCTCTTTTACAGAGATTGCATTTCGTAATCAGCAATGGCTACGCAAAATCATCATAAAATTCTCTCTCTCGCACCGTATCTCGCACCGTATCTCGCACCGTATCTCTCTCTCTCTCTCTCTCGCGCGTGCTCTCTCTCTCTCTCGCGCGTGCTCTCTCTCTCTCTCTCGCGCGTGCTCTCTCTCTCTCTCGCGCGTGCTCTCTCTCTCTCGCGCGTGCTCTCTCTCTCTCTCGCGCGTGCTCTCTCTTTCTCTCGCGCGTGCTCTCTCTTTCTCTCGCGCGTGCTCTCTCTCTCTTGCGCGTGCTCTCTCTCTTTCTCGCGCGTGCTCTCTCTCTCTCGCGCGTGCTCTCTCTCTCTCTCGCGTGTGCTCTCTCTCTGTCTCGCGCGTGCTCTCTGTCTCGCGCGTGCTCTCTGTCTCGCGCGTGCTCTCTGTCTCGCGCGTGCTCTCTGTCTCGCGCGTGCTCTCTGTCTCGCGCGTGCTCTCTGTCTCGCGCGTGCTCTCTGTCTCGCGCGTGCTCTCTGTCTCGCGCGTGCTCTCTGTCTCGCGCGTGCTCTCTGTCTCGCGCGTGCTCTCTGTCTCGCGCGTGCTCTCTGTCTCGCGCGTGCTCTCTGTCTCGCGCGTGCTCTCTCTCTCTCTCGCGCGTGCTCTCTCTCTCTCTCGCGCGTGCTCTCTCTCTCTCTCGCGCGTGCTCTCTCTCTCTCTCGCGCGTGCTCTCTCTCTCTCTCGCGCGTGCTCTCTCTCTCTCTCGCGCGTGCTCTCTCTCTCTCGCGCGTGCTCTCTCTCTCTCGCGCGTGCTCTCTCTCTCTCGCGCGTGCTCTCTCTCTCTCGCGCGTGCTCTCTCTCTCTCGCGCGTGCTCTCTCTCTCTCTCGCGCGTGCTCTCTCTCTCTCGCGCGTGCTCTCTCTCTCTCGCGCGTGCTCTCTCTCTCGCGTGCTCTCTCTCTCTCGCGTGCTCTCTCTCTCTCGCGTGCTCTCTCTCTCTCGCGCGTGCTCTCTCTCTCTCTCTCGCGCGTGCTCTCTCTCTCTCGCGCGTGCTCTCTCTCTCTCGCGCGTGCTCTCTCTCTCTCGCGCGTGCTCTCTCTCTCTCTCGCGCGTGCTCTCTCTCTCGCGCGTGCTCTCTCTCTCTCGCGCGTGCTCTCTCTCTCTCGCGCGTGCTCTCTCTCTCTCGCGTGCTCTCTCTCTCTCGCGCGTGCTTTCTCTCTCTCGCGCGTGCTCTCTCTCTCTCGCGCGTGCTCTCTCTCTCTCGCGTGCTCTCTCTCGCGTGCTCTCTCTCTCTCTCGCGTGCTCTCTCTCTCTCGCGCGTGCTTTCTCTCTCTCGCGCGTGCTCTCTCTCTCGCGCGTGCTCTCTCTCTCTCGCGCGTGCTCTCTCTCTCTCGCGCGTGCTTTCTCTCTCTCGCGCGTGCTCTCTCTCTCTCGCGCGTGCTCTCTCGCGCGTGCTCTCTCTCTCTCTCGCGTGCTCTCTCTCTCGCGCGTGCTCTCTCTCTCTCTCGCGCGTGCTCTCTCTCTCTCGCGCGTGCTTTCTCTCTCTCGCGCGTGCTTTCTCTCTCTCGCGCGTGCTCTCTCTCTCTCTCTCGCGCGTGCTCTCTCTCTCTCTCTCTCGCGCGTGCTCTCTCTCTCTCTCGCGCGTGCTCTCTCTCTCTCTCGCGCGTGCTCTCTCTCTCTCGCGCGTGCTCTCTCTCTCTCTCTCGCGCGTGCTCTCTCTCTCTCTCGCGCGTGCTCTCTCTCTCTCTCTCGCGTGCTCTCTCTCTCTCTCGCGCGTGCTCTCTCTCTCTCTCTCACGCGTGCTCTCTCTCTCTCGCGCGTGCTCTCTCTCTCTCGCGCGTGCTCTCTCTCGCGCGTGCTCTCTCTCTCTCTCGCGCGTGCTCTCTCTCTCTCTCGCGCGTGCTCTCTCTCTCTCTCGTGCGTGCTCTCTCTCTCTCTCGCGCGTGCTCTCTCTCTCTCGCGCGTGCTCTCTCTCTCTCTCTCTCTCTCGCGCGTGCTCTCTCTCTCTCGCGCGTGCTCTCTCTCTCTCTCGCGCGTGCTCTCTCTCTCTCTCTCGCGCGTGCTCTCTCTCTCCTCTCCGCGTGCTCTCTCTCTCTCTCGCGCGTGCTCTCTCTCTCGCGCGTGCTCTCTCTCTCTCTCTCTCGCGCGTGCTCTCTCTCTCTCTCTCTCGCGCGTGCTCTCTCTCTATCTCTCTCGCGCGTGCTCTCTCTCTCTCTCGCGCGTGCTCTCTCTCTCTCCGCGCGTGCTCCTCTCTCTCTCGCGCGTTGCTCTCTCTCTCTCTCGCGCGTGCTCTCTCTCTCTCTCTCGCGCGTGCTCCTCTCTCTCTCTCTCGCGCGTGCTCTCTCTCTCTCCTCTCGCGCGTGCTCTCTCTCTCTCTCGCGCGTGCTCTCTCTCTCTCTCGCGCGTGCTCTCTCTCTCTCTCGCGCGTGCTCTCTCTCTCTTCCGCGCGTGCTCTCTCTCTCTCGCGCGTGCTCTCTCTCTCTCGCGCGTGCTCTCTCTCTCTCGCGCGTGCTCTCTCTCTCTCTCTCGCGCGTGCTCTCTCCACTTCTCGCGCATGCTCTCTCTCTCT